>NC_080377.1:58561331-58837202 GCF_014773155.1 Arachis stenosperma | reverse complement strand
TTTATTTACTAACACTTCTCTTCACCTCTCTTCATCTCCAATCACTGCCTCTATCCTCACCATTGTGATTGGATTCTCCACTCTTATTCCTTTCTTCTTCTACTAACAATAAGGAACCTCTTTACTGTGACATAGAGGATTCCTCTTTCTTTTCTTGTTCTTTTCTTCCCTATATAAACAGGAGCAAGGACAAGAACATTCTTATTGGAACAGATCCTGAACCTGAAAGGACTCTGAAGAGGAAGTCAAGAGAAACTAAAAATCAACAATTCAGAGAAACCTCAAAAAAAAAAAAAGGGAAAGACAAAAAGCTTCCACCTCCAAGTCATGGGAGATGGAAAGACTAATATAAGCCATCATAGCTCAGTGGTAGAATATGTGGCTGCAAATCAAGAGATCCCTGAGATACCTCAGGGAATAAGTTGTCCTCCACACAAATATTGGAAGCAACTAAAGGGAGGAACACCAAGAATTACTAGGAATCATTCAAAAGAAGCAAGGAAGAGACATAGAGGAGCTCAAAGAGCACCATTGGACCTTCAAGAAGGCGCCACCCTCACTCAGGTGGATTTATTCCTTGTTCTTTATTTCTTCTATTTCGGTTTTTAATATTGTGTTTATCTATGTTTGTGTCTTTATTCATGATCATTAGTATGTAACCATGCCTTAAAGCTATGAATAAAATCCATTAATCCTTCACCTTTCTTAAAAGAAAAATGTTTTAATTCAAAAGAACAAGAAGTACATAAATTTCGAAAATAGCTCTTGAATTTAGTTTAATTATATTGATGTGGTGACATACTTTTTGTTTTCTGAATGAATGCTTGAACAGTGCATATGTCTTTGATCTTGTTGTTTATGAATGTTAAAATTGTTGGCTCTTGAAAGAATGATGAACAAAGAGAAATGTTATTGAGGATCTGAAAAATCATGAAATTGATTCTTGAAGCAAGAAAAAGCAGTGAAAAAAGAAGCATTCGAAAAAAAAAAAGAGTATATAAAAAGAAGGAGCAGTAGAAAAAGTCAATAGCCCTTAAAACCAAAAGGCAAGGGTAAAAAGGATCCAAGGCTTTGAGCATCAATGGATAGGAGGGCCCAAGGAAATAAAATCCAGGCCTAAGCGGCTAAATCAAGCTGTCCCTAACCATGTGCTTGTGTCATGAAGGTCCAAGCAAAAAGTTTGAGACTAAGTGGTTAAAGTCGTGATCCAAGGCAAAAGATTGTGCTTAAGAGCTCTGGACACCACTAACTGGGGACTTTAGCAAAGCTAAGTCACAATCTGAAAAGGTTCACCCAGTTATGTGTCTGTGGCATTTATGTATCCGGTGGTAATACTGGAAAACAAAGTGCTTAAGGCCACGGCCAAGACTCATAAGTAGCTGTGTTCAAGAATCAACATGCTTAACTAGGAAAGTCAATAACACTATCCGAAAGTCTAAGTTCCTAGAGAAGCCAATCATTCTAAACTTCAAAGGAAAAAGTGAGATGCCAAAACTGTTCAGAAGCAAAAAGCTACAAGTCCCGCTCATTTAATTATAATTAATATTCATTGATATTTCTGAATTTATAGTATATTCTCTTCTTTTATCCTATTTGATTTTCAGTTGCTTGGGGACAAGCAACAATTTAAGTTTGGTGTTGGCGAAATTGTGATTTATACTTTCACACAACTCGAATAATATTCCTTGGTAATGGCTCCAAAAACTTGGTACATGGTCGGCGAAATTGTGAACTATACTTTTTCACAACTCTCATAATCCCTGGTAATGGCTCCAAAAACTTGGTGCGCTCAATACCATGGCATTACACAACTTCGCACAACTAACCAGCAAGTGCACTGGGTCGTCCAAGTAATAAACCTTACGTGAGTAAGGGTCGATCCCACGGAGATTGTTAGTAATGAAGCAAGCTATGGTCATCTTGTAAATCTTAGTCAGGCAAACTCAAATGTATATGATGATGATGAACGAAAATAACATAAAAGATAAAGATAGTGATACTTATGTATATCATTGGTGTATGAGCTTCAGACAAGTGTATGAAGATGCCTTCCCTTCCGTCTCTCTGCTTTCCTACAGCCTTCATCCAATCCTTTCTTACTCCTTTTCATGGCAAGCTCGTATAGGGTCTCACTGTTGTCAGCAGCTACCTCCCATCCTCTCAGTGAAAGCGATTGCATATGCCCCTGTCACGGTCATAGCGGAATTCATCTGTCGGTTCTCAATCAGGCCGGAATAGAATCCAGTGATTCTTTTGCGTCTGTCACTAACGCCCCGCCCTCAGGGTTTGAAGCACGTCACAGTCATTCAATCATTGAATCCTACTCAGAATACCACAGACAAGGTTTAGACCTTCCGGATTCTCTGAATGCCGCCATCAGGTCCTGCCTATACCACGAAGATTCCGGTTAAAGAATCCAAGAGATATTCACTAAGCCTCAGATGCTTGTAGAACAAGAGTGGTTGTCAGTCACTTTGTTCATGAGTGAGAATGATGATGAGTGTCACGGATCATTACATTCATCAAGTTGAAGAACAAGTGATATCTTGGACAAAGAACAAGCGGAATTGAATAGAAGAACAATAGTAATTGCATTAATACTCGAGGTACAGCAGAGCTTCACACCCTTAATCTATGGTGTGTAGAAACTCCACCGTTGAAAATACATAAGCATAGGTCCAGGCATGGCCGAATGGCCAGCCTCCCAAAGATCTAAGATAGCATAAAAGTGAAGATAGCTACCAAAGTCTACTAATACAATAGTAAAAGGTCCTATTAATAGTAAACTAGTAACCTAAGGTGTACAGAAATGAGTAAATGACATAAAATCCACTTCCGGGCCCACTTGGTGTGTGCTTGGGCTGAGCAATCAAGGAAATTCGTGTAGAGACCTTTTCTGGAGTTAAACGCCAGCTCCCATGCCAGTTTGGGCGTTTAACTCCAACTTTTATTCCTGTTCCGGCGTTTAACGCTGGAATTCCTGAGGCCGGATTGCTTCGCGGGTTTGGGCCATCAAATCTTGGACAAAGTATGGACTATTATATATTGCTGGAAAGCCCTGGATGTCTACTTTCCAACGCCGTTGAGAGCGCGCCAATTGGGCTTCTGTAGCTCCAGAAAATCCACTTCGAGTGCAGGGAGGTCAGAATCCAACAGCATCTGCAGTCCTTTTTGGTCTCTGAATCAGATTTTTGTTCAGGTCCCTCAATTTCAGCCAGAAAATACCTGAAATCACAGAAAAACACACAAACTCATAGTAAAGTCCAGAAAAGTGAATTTTAAATAAAACTAATAAAAATGTACTAAAATCTAACTAAAAGATATCAAAAACATACTAAAAACAATGCCAAAAGTATACAAATTATCCGCTCATCACAACACCAAACTTAAATTGTTGCTTGTCCTCAAGCAACTGAAAATCAAATAAGATCAAAAGAAGAGAATATGCAATGAATTCCAAAACATCTGTGAAGATCAGTATTAATTAGATGAGCGGGGCTTTTAACCTTCTGTCTCTGAACAGTTTTGGCATCTCAATCTATCCCTTGAAATTCAGAATGGTTGGCTTCTTTAGGAACTCAGAGTCCAGATAGTGTTAATGATTCTCCTAGTAAAGTATGATGATTCTTGAACATAGCTATTTATTGAGTCTTGGCTGTGGCCCAAAGCACTCTGTCTTCCAGTATTACCACCGGATACATACATGCCACAGACACATAATTGGGTGAACCTTTTCAGATTGTGACTCAGCTTTGCTAAAGTCCCCAATTAGAGGTGTCCAGGGTTCTTAAGCACACTCTTATTTGCCTTGGATCACAACTTTATTTCTTTTCTTTTTTTTCTTTCTTTCTTTTTTTTTTTTTTCGATTTTTTTTTTTTTTCGGTTTTTTTTTTCTCTTTTTTTTTTTTTTTTTTTTTTTTTGAATAGCTTTTTCTTGCTTCAAGAATCATTTTATTGATTTTTCAGATCCTCAGTAACATGTCTCCTTTTTCATCATTCTTTCAAGAGCCAACATTCATGAACCACAAATTCAAGATACATATGCACTGTTTACACATACATTCAGAGAACAAAAATATTGCCACCACATCAAAATAATTAAACTATTATAAAATTCAAAATTCATGCAATTCTTCCTTTTTCAATTAAGCACATTTTTATTCAAGAAAGGTGATGGATTCATAGGACATTCATAACTTTAAGGCATAGACACTAAGACACTAATGATCATAAGACACAAACATGGATAACATAAAGCATAAAATTCGAAAAACAGAAGAATAAATAACAAGGAAATCAGGAATGGGTCCACCTCAGTGATGGCGGCTCTTCCTTGCTTTTGAAGGTCCTATGGAGTGCTTGAGCTCCTCAATGTCTCTTCCTTGCCTTTGTTGCTCCTCCCTCATGATTCTTTGATCTTCTCTAATCTCATGAAGGATGATGGAGTGTTCTTGGTGCTCCACCCTTAGTTGTCCCATGTTGGAACTCAACTCTCCTAGGGAGATATTCAGTTGCTCCCAATAGTTTGGTGGAGGAAAACTCATTCCTTGAGGAATCTCAGGGATCTCATGATGAGTAGGGTCCCTTGTATACTCCATCCTTTTCTTGGTGATGGGCTTGTCCTCATCAATGGAGATGTCACCCTCTATGTCAACTCCAACTGAATAACAGAGGTGACAAATGAGGTGAGGAAAGGCTAACCTTGCCACAGTGGAGGTCTTGTCTGCCACTTTATAGAGTTCTTGAGCTATAACCTCATGAACCTCTATTTCCTCTCCAATCATGATACTATGGATCATGATGGCCCGGTCTATGGTAACTTCGGACCGGTTGCTAGTGGGAATGATTGAGCGTTGTATGAACTCTAACCATCCTCTAGCCACGGGCTTGAGGTCATGCCTTCTCAATTGGACCGGCTTTCCTCTTGAATCTTGCTTCCATTGTGCGCCCTCTTCACATATGACTGTGAGGACTTGGTCCAACCTTTGATCAAAGTTGACCCTTCTAGTGAAAGGATGCTCATCTCCTTGCATCATAGGCAAGTTGAACGCCACCCTCACACTCTCCGGACTAAAATCCAAGTATTTCCCCCGAACCATAGTAAGATAATTCTTGGATTCGGGTTCACACTTTGGTCATGGTTCTTTGTGATCCATGCATTGGCATAGAACTCTTGAACCATCAAGATTCCAACTTGTTGAATGGGGTTGGTGAGAACTTCCCAACCTCTTCTTTGGATCTCATGGCGGATCTCCGGATATTCACCCTTTTTGAGTAAAAAGGGGACTTCGGGGATCACCTTCTTCAAGGCCACAACTTCATAGAAGTGGTCTTGATGCACCTTTGAGAGGAATCTATCCATCTCCCATGACTCGGAGGTGGAAGCTTTTGCTTTCCCTTTCCTCTTTTTAGAGGTTTCTCCGGCCTTTGGTGCCATAATGGTTATGGAAAAACGAAAAAGCAACGCTTTTACCACACCAAACTTAAAATGTTTGCTCGTCCTCGAGCAAAAGAAGAAAGAAAGGAGTAGAAGAAGAAGAAATGAGGAAGAGGGGGAGGGTAGTGTGTTCGGCCAAAGGGGAAGAAGTGGTCTTTAGGTCGTGTGAAAATGAAGGGTTGAAGAAGGGTATTTATAGGAGAGAGGGGGGTAAAGGTTCGGCCATTTGAGGGTGGGTTTGGGAGGTAAAGTGGTTTGAATTTGAAGGGTGAGGTTTTATGAAGGATGGATGTGAGTGGTGAAGAGAAAGATGGGATTTGATAGGTGAGGGGTTTTTGGGGAAGAGGTGTTGAGGTGATTGGTGAATGGGGGAAGGAGAGAGAGAGTGATGGTAGGGTCCTGTGGGGTCCACAGATCCTGTAGTGTCAAGGAAAAGTCATCCTTGCACCAAATGGCATCAAAATCCACGTTTTGACCCATTTCTGGCGTTAAACGCCGGGCTGGTGCCCATTCCTGGCGTTTAACGCCAGGTTGTTGCCCTTTACTGGCGTTTAAC
Source organism: Arachis stenosperma (assembly GCF_014773155.1). Taxonomy (NCBI): domain Eukaryota; kingdom Viridiplantae; phylum Streptophyta; class Magnoliopsida; order Fabales; family Fabaceae; genus Arachis; species Arachis stenosperma. The sequence continues at coordinate 58,831,208 of NC_080377.1, read as the reverse complement.
GCCAGTCTGGTGCCCTTTTCTGGCGTTAAACTCCCAGAAAGGTGCCAGACTGGGCGTTAAACGCCCAACTGCTAGGCTGACTGGCGTTTGAACGCCAGCAGCATCTTCCTCCAGGGTGTGCTGTTTTTCTTCCTGTTTTTCATTTTGTTTTTGCTTTTTTCATTGTTTTTGTGACTTCTTATGATCATCAACCTACAAAAAAGATAAAATAACAAAAGAAAATAATTAATTATAAAACATTGGGTTGCCTCCCAACAAGCGCTTCTTTAGTGTCATTAGCTTGACAGAGGACTCCCATGGAGCCTCAGAAACACTCAGAACCTTGTTGAAACCTCCCAACACCAAACTTAGAGTTTGAATGTGGGGTTTCAACACCAAACTTAGATTTTGGTTGTGGCCTCCCAACACCAAACTTAGAGTTTGACTGTGGGGGCTCTGCTTGGCTCTGTTTTGAGAGAAGCTCTTCATGCTTCTTCTCCATGATGATAGAGGGATATCCTTGGGCCTTAAACACCATGGATTCTTCATTCACTTGAATGATCAACTCTCCTCTATCAACATCAATTACAGCCTTTGCTGTGGCTAGGAAGGGTCTGCCAAGGATGATGGATTCATCCATGCACTTCCCAGTCTCTAGGACTATGAAATCAGTAGGAATGTAATGGTCTTCAACTTTAACCAGAACATCCTCTACAAGTCCATGGGCTTGTTTTCTTGAGTTGTCTGCCATTTCTAGTGAGATTTTTGCAGCTTGCACCTCAAAGATCCCTAATTTCTCCATTACAGAGAGGGGCATGAGGTTTACACTTGACCCTAAGTCACACAAGGCCTTCTTGAAGGTCATGGTGCCTATGGTACAAGGTATAGAAAACTTCCCAGGATCCTGCCTCTTTTGAGGTAGTTTCTACCTAGACAGGTCATCCAGTTCTTTGGTGAGCAAGGGAGGTTCATCTTCCCAAGTCTCATTTCCAAATAACTTGTCATTTAGCTTCATGATTGCTCCAAGGTATTTAGCAACTTGCTCTTCAGTGACATACTCATCCTCTTCAGAGGAAGAATACTCATCAGAGCTCATGAAAGGCAGTAGCAAGTCTAAGGGAATCTCTATGGTCTCAGTCTGAGCCTCAGATTCCCAAGGTTCCTCATTGGGGAACTCATTAGAGGCCAGTGGACGTCCAGTGAGGCCTTCTTCAGTGGCGTTCACTGCCTCTTCTTCCTCCCAGAATTCGGCCATGTTTATGGCTTTGCACTCTCCTTTTGGATTTTCTTCAGTGTTACTTGGGAGAGTGCTTGGAGGAAGTTCAGTAATTTTCTTGCTCAGCTGACCCACTTGTCCTTCCAAATTCCTAATGGAAGATCTAGTTTCAGTCATGAAACTTTGAGTGGTTTTGATCAGATCAGAGACCATGGTTGCTAAGTCAGAATTATTCTGCTTAGAGCTCTCTGTCTGTTGCTGAGAAGATGATGGAAAAGGCTTGCCATTGTTAAACCTGTTTCTTCCACCATTGTTATTGAAACCTTGTTGAGGTCTCTCGTGATTCTTCCATGAAAGATTTGGGTGATTTCTCCATGAAGAATTATAGGTGTTACCATAGGGTTCTCCTAGGTAATTTACCTCTTCCATGGAAGGGTTCTCAGGATCATAAGCTTCTTCCTCAGATGAAGCTTCCTTAGTACTGTTTGGTGCATTTTGCATTCCAGACAGACTTTGAGAAATCAAATTGACTTGTTGAGTCAATATTTTATTCTGGGCCAAAATGGCATTCAGAGTGTCAATATCAAGAACTCCTTTCTTCTGACTAGTCCCATTGTTCACAGGATTTCTTTCAGAAGTGTACATGAATTGGTTATTTGCAACCATTTCAATCAGTTCTTGAGCTTCAGTAGGCGTCTTCTTCAGATGAAGAGATCCTCCTGCAGAGCTATCCAAGGACATCTTAGATAGTTCAGAGAGACCATCATAGAAAATACCTATGATGCTCCATTCAGAAAGCATGTCAGAAGGACATTTTCTGATTAATTGTTTGTATCTTTCCCAAGCTTCATAGAGGGATTCTCCATCCTTTGTCTAAAGGTTTGGACTTCCACTCTAAGCTTACTCCATCTTTGTGGTGGAAAGAATTTTGCCAAGAAGGCATTGACTAGCTTTTCCCATGAGTCCAGGCTTTCTTTAGGTTGAGAGTCCAACCATATTCTAGCTCTGTCTCTTACAGCAAAAGGGAATAGCATCAGTCTATAGACTTCAGGGTCAACCCCATTAGTCTTGACTGTGTCACAGATTTGCAAGAATTCAGCTAAAAACTGATGAGGATCTTCCATTGGAAGTCCATGGGACTTGCAATTCTGTTGCATTAGAGAAACTAATTGAGGCTTAAGCTCAAAGTTGTTTGCTCCAATGGCAGGGATAGAGATGCTTCTCCCATAAAAATCAGGAGTAGGTGCAGTAAAGTCACCCAGCACCTTCCTTGCATTGTTTGCATTGTTGTTGTTTTCTGCTGCCAAGTTTTCTTCCTTGAAGAATTCGGTCAGGTCCTCTAAAGAGAGTTGTGCTTTGGCTTCTCTTAGCTTTCTCTTCAAAGTCCTTTCAGGTTCAGGATCAGCTTCAACAAGAATGCCTTTGTCCTTGCTCCTGCTCATATGAAAGAGAAGGGAACAAGAAAATGTGGAATCCTCTATGTCACAGTATAGAGATTCCTTTAAGTGTCAGAGGAAAAGAGAAATAGAAAGAAGAAGGAGAAGATAAATTCGAACTTTAGTTAGATAAGGTTCGAATTGTGCATTGAGAAGGAGTGGCACTCCATAAATAGAAGGATGTGGGAAGGAGGGAAGTTTATTTTCGAAAATCAAGTAAAAAATTTTGAAATTATTTTGAAAAACATTAATTAATTTTCGAAAATAAAAGTGGAAAAGAAATTAAGTGATTTTTGAAAAAGAATTTGAAATTAGAAATTAAGAAGATTTGATTGAAAGTTATTTTGAAAAAGATGTGGTTAAGAAGATATGAAAAAAAAATGTGATTGAGAAGATATGATTTGAAAACTATTTGAAAAGATATGATTTTAAAAACAATTTGAAAAGATATGATTTTAAAAATTGATGACTTGCCTAACAAGAAAAGATATGATTCAAACATTAAAAACCTTTCTCAACAGAAAAGGTAACAAATTTGAGATGTTCAATCAAATCATTAATTGTTAGTAAGTATCTTTTAAAAAGGAAGAAATTGATTTTGAAAACATTTGATTGAAAAGATTTGATTTGAAAAAGATTTGATTTTGAAAAATTTGAAAAAAATTGATTTGAAAACAAAATCTTCTCCCTAGCACCATCCTGGCGTTAAACGCCCAGAATGGTATACATTCTGGCGTTTAACGCCCAAAATGCTACCTCTTTGGGCGTTAAACGCCCAACCAGGTACCCTGGCTGGCGTTTAAACGCCAGTCTGCCTTCTTCACTGGGCATTCTTGAATGCTCAGCTTTTTCTGTATAATTCCTCTGCAGTATGTTCTAAATCTTCAATTCTTTGTATCATTGACTTGAAAAGACACAAATTAAAAATATTTTTGGATTTTTAATAATCAAAATGCAACAAGAATCAAATAACAATGCATGCAAGACACCAAACTTAGCAGTTTGTGTACTACTGACACTAACAATATGAGAATGCATATGAGACACAAAAAAAAAATACTTCAAGTCAATAGAATTCAAAGATTAGAACACAAAATATATGCATGGATTCGAAAAATATAACAAAGACATGCATTTGACACCAAACTTAAGATGAGACTCTAGACTCAAACAAGAAATATTTTTGGATTTTTATGGTTTTGTAATTTTTTTGTGATTTTCGAAAATTAAGTGGAAAAAGGTATCAAAATTCTTAATGAGAATTCCAGGAATCAGTGCAATGCTAGTCTAAGACTCCGGTCCAGGAATTAGACATGGCTTCACAGCCAGCCAAGCTTTCAAGGAAAGCTTCGGTCCAAAACACTAGACATGACCAAAGGTCAGCCAAATCTTAGCAGATCACTGCTCCAAGAGCAAAATTGATGAGAATCAACACGCTCTTGTGGTGATAAGTTGAAACCTCGGTCCAATCAGATTAGACATGGCTTCTCAGCCAGCCAGATTTCAACAAATCATCATGAAACTCTAGAATTCACCTTCAAGAATTTCGAAAAAAATACCTAATCTAAGCAACAAGATGAACCGTCAGTTGTCCAGCCTAAACAATCCCGGGCAATAACACCAAAAATTTGATGTTGTTGCCAGATCTTGGCTCTGATGTTACCAAAAGCTTGCTCAAAACATGAACAATCCCCGGCAACGGCGCCAAAAACTTGGTCGGCGAAATTGTGAACTATACTTTTTCACAACTCTCATAATCCCTGGTAATGGCTCCAAAACTTGGTGCGCTCAATACCATGGCATTACACAACTTCGCACAACTAACCAGCAAGTGCACTGGGTCGTCCAAGTAATAAACCTTACGTGAGTAAGGGTCGATCCCACGGAGATTGTTAGTAATGAAGCAAGCTATGGTCATCTTGTAAATCTTAGTCAGGCAAACTCAAATGTATATGATGATGATGAACGAAAATAACATAAAAGATAAAGATAGTGATACTTATGTATATCATTGGTGTATGAGCTTCAGACAAGTGTATGAAGATGCCTTCCCTTCCGTCTCTCTGCTTTCCTACAGCCTTCATCCAATCCTTTCTTACTCCTTTCCATGGCAAGCTCGTATAGGGTCTCACTGTTGTCAGCAGCTACCTCCCATCCTCTCAGTGAAAGCGATTGCATATGCCCCTGTCACGGTCATAGCGGAATTCATCTGTCGGTTCTCAATCAGGCCGGAATAGAATCCAGTGATTCTTTTGCGTCTGTCACTAACGCCCCGCCCTCAGGGTTTGAAGCACGTCACAGTCATTCAATCATTGAATCCTACTCAAAATACCACAGACAAGGTTTAGACCTTCCGGATTCTCTTGAATGCCGCCATCAGGTCCTGCCTATACCACGAAGATTCCGGTTAAAGAATCCAAGAGATATTCACTAAGCCTCAGATGCTTGTAGAACAAGAGTGGTTGTCAGTCACTTTGTTCATGAGTGAGAATGATGATGAGTGTCACGGATCATTACATTCATCAAGTTGAAGAACAAGTGATATCTTGGACAAAGAACAAGCGGAATTGAATAGAAGAACAATAGTAATTGCATTAATACTCGAGGTACAGCAGAGCTTCACACCCTTAATCTATGGTGTGTAGAAACTCCACCGTTGAAATACATAAGCATAAGGTCCAGGCATGGCCGAATGGCCAGCCTCCCAAAGATCTAAGATAGCATAAAAGTGAAGATAGCTACCAAAGTCTACTAATACAATAGTAAAAGGTCCTATTAATAGTAAACTAGTAACCTAAGGTGTACAGAAATGAGTAAATGACATAAAAATCCACTTCCGGGCCCACTTGGTGTGTGCTTGGGCTGAGCAATCAAGGAAATTCGTGTAGAGACCTTTTCTGGAGTTAAACGCCAGCTCCCATGCCAGTTTGGGCGTTTAACTCCAACTTTTATTCCTGTTCCGGCGTTTAACGCTGGAATTCCTGAGGCCGGATTGCTTCGCGGGTTTGGGCCATCAAATCTTGGACAAAGTATGGACTATTATATATTGCTGGAAAGCCCTGGATGTCTACTTTCCAACGCCGTTGAGAGCGCGCCAATTGGGCTTCTGTAGCTCCAGAAAATCCACTTCGAGTGCAGGGAGGTCAGAATCCAACAGCATCTGCAGTCCTTTTTGGTCTCTGAATCAGATTTTTGCTCAGGTCCCTCAATTTCAGCCAGAAAATACCTGAAATCACAGAAAAACACACAAACTCATAGTAAAGTCCAGAAAAGTGAATTTTAAATAAAAACTAATAAAAATGTACTAAAATCTAACTAAAAGATATCAAAAACATACTAAAAACAATGCCAAAAAGTATACAAATTATCCGCTCATCAGTACACAATACCATGGTCTAAAATTAACTTCACAGTCTCGCTCAACTAACCAGCAAGTGCACTGGGTCGTCCAAGTAATACCTTACGTGAGTAAGGGTCGATCCCACGGAGATTGTTGGTATGAAGCAAGCTATGGTCATCTTGTAAATCTCAGTCAGGCTTATCCATGTGGTTATGGGAGATTAGATAATTAAAAGATAAATAAAATAGGATAGAAATACTTATGTAATTCAATGGTGGGAATTTCAGATAGGTGTATGAAGATGCTGTGCTCCTCTTGAATCTCTGCTTTCCTGCTGCTTTCATCCAATCCTTCTTACTCCTTTCCATGGCAAGCTGTTTGTAGGGCATCACCGTTGTCAATGGCTACATCCCATCCTCTTAGTGAAAATGGTCCTCTGCGGCTGTCACTCGCATGGCTAATCATCTGTCGGTTCTCAATCAGGTTGGAATAGAATCCATTGATTCTTTTGCGCTTGTCATCACGCCCAGCCTTCAGGAGTTTGAAGCTCGTCACAGTCATTCAATCCCAGAATCCTACTCGGAATACCATAGACAAGGTTTAGACTTTCCGGATTCTCATGAATGCCGCCATCTATCTAACTTATACCACGAAGATTCTGTTGGGGAATCTAAGAGATATGCGCCCGGCCTAGAGTAGAACGGAAGTGGTTGTCAATCACGCGCGTTCATAGGTGAGAATGATGATGAGTGTCACGGATCATCACATTCATCAAGTTGAAGTGCAACGTATATCTTGAAATAGGAATAAATAGAATTGAATAGGATATCATCTTAATGGCATTGAAACTTGAGGTACAGCAGAGCTCCACACCCTTAATCTATGGTGTGTAGAAACTCCACCGTTGAAAATACATAAGTGAAAGGTTCAGGCATGGCCGAAAGGCCAGCCCCCATGATCTGAGAACTATGCGTCCCAAGATCTGATCCTAAGATCTAAAGTGATCAAAAGATGTCTAATACAATAGATAACTGTCCTATATATACTAGACTAGCTACTCGGGTTTACATGAGTAAGTAATTGATGCATAAATCCACTTCCGGGGCCCACTTGGTGTGTGCTTGGGCTGAGCTTGATCTATCCACGAGTTGAGGTTTCTCTTGGAGTTGAACTTCGAGTTATGACATGTTTTGGGCGTTCAACTCCGGATCATGACGTTTTTTTGGCGTTTAACTCCAGACAGCAGCATGTACTTGGCGTTCAACGCCATGTTACGTCGTCAATTTCCGAATAAAGTATGGACTATTATATATTGCTGGAAAGCCCTGGATGTCTACTTTCCAACGCCGTTGAGAGCGCGCCATTTGGAGTTCTGTAGCTCTAAAAAAATCCATTTCGAGTGCAGGGAGGTCAGAATCCAACAGCATCAGCAGTCCTTTTGTTAGCCTTTTTCAGTGTTTTGCTCAAATCCCTCAATTTCAGCCAGAATTTACCTGAAATCACAGAAAAACACACAAACTCATAGTAAAGTCCAGAAATGTGAATTTAACATAAAAACTAATGAAAACATCCCTAAAAGTAGCTTGAACTTACTAAAAACTACCTAAAAACAATGCCAAAAAGCGTATAAATTATCCGCTCATCACCTACATACAGCTTGCCATGGAAAGGAGTAAGAAGGATTGAGTTGAAGCAATAGGAAAGTAGGCGTTCTTGAGTCATACAGTATCTCCATTCGCTTATCCGAAATTCCCACCAATGAATCTGCATAAGTATTTCTATCCCTTTTTATTTTCTATTTATTCCTTTAATCAAATTTAAACTAATAATCCAATTATCCTTGAATCCGCCTGACTGAGATTTACAAGGTGACCATAGCTTGCTTCATACCAACAATCTCTGTGGGATCGACCCTTACTCACGTAAGGTATTACTTGGACGACCCAGTACACTTGCTGGTTAGTTGAACGGAGTTGTGAATTCAACCAGTGCCATAATAATGATTTCATCTCAAAATAGTTAGAACATGGATCACAATTTCGTCCACCAGTTTATTACTTGGACGACCCAGTACACTTGCTGGTTAGTTGAACGGAGTTGTGAATTCAACTGGTGCCATAATAATGTTTTCATACAAATACAAAGAATATGGATCACAATTTCGTCCACCAGTGACCATAGCTTGCTTCATACCAACAATCTCTGTGGGATCAACCCTTACTCACGTAAGGTATTACTTGGATGACCCAGTACACTTGCTGGTTAAGTTGAACAGAGTTGTGTCCACACATAGCCAAGAGCCATAATAATGATTCCATACAATAACAAAGAGTACTACATTGATGTGATCACAATTTCGTCTACCAATATGCTTCCTTGCTTTTGCATGTACTTTTCTTATTATCCTGTATTCTAATTTTAGGATGAGTCATCTTAAGCAAAAATGGAAGCGGGAAAAAAAACACGCCGCAACCAGTTAACCTACCAGCTGAAGGTGCCAATCCGGACAGTCGCCGTACCCCCTTGCTCATCTTTGAATGAACTGAGGACGGTGCAAAATTTTAAGTGTGGGGAGGTTGTCCGACCAGTCGGTGCTTTTGGGTGACAAAATTCTAATCCCAACACTTTTGCATTTCATTTTAGGATTCTAGTTGTATTTTCTTATTTTGCATATATACATATAATAAGCTTAGTCAAAATAATGAGATTTTCCAAGAATCTATCTATAGAGCATTGACATCTCAATTGATTTGAGTGAAAACTTTTCATAGAACTTGCTTGAATTATATACATTGTGGATCATGTTCTGAGCTAAGAACACAAGCTTGTGAGTTTTGAGCCTAAAAGCGTGGTTACAACTTATAACCACTTATCATCCTTATTGTGTGCATTATTCTCTATACACCCTATGGTTGCTCCTTTACAATCATCCTTGTATACGTTTTGCTTGTCCCATGAGTCTATCTTTTGATGGATGGTTGCTTGAAGCCGGTCTATTGCTTCCTTGAGGCGATCTTGTTATAACTTGCAAACATAGGTAAGATCATCTTGCTCTTTGTAACGACCCAATTTTCAGTATGTCTAGTTCATACCGAAAACTGAGCGTTACCAACTTGTCTTTCTAATTATTATCTATTATTTATTATATGAGCCTGATTCATTGTTAAAAATGTAGTTATTTTGCGAGGTACTTTTATTTTTTTGAAAATGTTTGGATTAACAAACAGAATCATTCATAATCAATTCACAAGTAATAACAGATAAAATAGTTATAAACAACCACACATACATACATCACAAGTAGTTAACAACATTCGGTGATTAAGCCTTTATTAGAGTATAGACTTTTAGTTAAAACACCCCTAGATATAGCTAGATAATAACCATATACATATATATACATACAACATCCCAGGCCCTGACCTGTTCAAGAAGTCCCTAAGCTGGCTCCCAGGCTAACTTAGACTCTATACTCACCTAGTCCCTCTAAACTACTAAACTGAGGGAAAGTACGTTCTAAGTCTTCAAAACTCAAGTCAGGTGGAACGTCTCAAAAGGTGGAATATCACCTACTACTCCTCTGCATGATCAAACATTGCCATATGATGTCTCTCTGGTACTCCATCAAGTAGCCACACAACAGGAGTCTCGTACACAGGATTTAGGCTAAAGTTCACGTACAAACAGGGTGCAGACATTGGCTGGTCTTACCGTATATACATTTGAACAGAAAATGGGATTCACCCTAGACTCAGAAGACTATCTAGAGCGGAATCCTCTTTATGAACGGTCATCAACGAACTACGGAAGGGTACCCAAGCTTCCATCTGAAGGGGGAAGGGAGAGAGAAGGGGTAAGAACTGGGGAGTTCTTAGTAGGGTCAGGGTTATTAGTTAAGTTCAATAATTTCGTGTTGCTTAGCAGACTAATAGCAGAATACAGAGAAGCAGTAAACAGAGAAATAGAGAGAATAGAGCAAACAGAAAATAGAACACAAATAAAAGAATACAAGAAAGTAAAACACAGACACAATGAACAGAATACAAACAAAGAAAGATTATATTCAAACAACAATCATAACAGAGGAAATACACAACCAAGTATGATGCATGTCTAGTCCTAGTGCAGGTAATGAGCTCATCTGTCGGTTTCTACCCACTCCTGACGTAACCCGAAGCAGCTGAAACGGGTATGGTATAGCTTTCCAGTTGGCTATACCCGTGTGTACAGAAAATAACCCCTCTGCCACTACAAGGTCCACTGCACGCAGGAAATAGCATATCTGCCAGTGCAGGGATGTATGCTGACACACCTTCTGTATACAGAAAATAACTCCTCTACCACTACAGAAATGGAACAGGTGGTCACGGTACTTCTGTAGCAGAAAATAACCCCTCTGCCTTACAGAAATGAAATATGGATCTATACCGCAGGAAAGCATTCTCAGTGGTCGCACCACCATCTATCTGACTGCCTCAATGCAGCAGATGAACAAACAAATAACTCTGGAGTTGCCTTAATGCAACAAATAAACAAACAAGCACCTCTTGGGTTGCTTTAAACAACAAATGACCCTTCAACAGGTCCTCTGCTTTTTACTATACTACTCTTTTCTCATTTTCTCTTTACTCTGCTCTGATTACTCTCTTCTCTGTATCTCTTTACTTTTTTCTGATTTCTCTGTTTAACGTATGTATTTAAAGCTTATGTAAATTTCGGTATGAATAGTTAGCCTGTCCCACGTATAGGTTCATTAAGTCTATACTGAAACAGTTTAACTTTTCATATAATACCTAACCCTAGTCGCAACTCAAGGACTAACTATATTGCCCTAGTTCGTTCACTAATCTCTGTCTGTTTCTGTCATTAAGACTTTACAGACTTTTCTTTGGTTTTTATCTTTTCTTTAATTTTTTTATATTTCCTTTATCTTTCCCTCACTAATATGTTCTTACCACTCCCTAAGTGTCTTATGAAGGTAGTTATGAGATTCTGCGCTTAAAGTTGTCTTTCTAAAGCTTTTACAGAAAACTGCCTTTTCCGTATTATTTTATTATTTTTATTAAAATATTATTTTTAATTAAATATTATTATTTAATATTTTATTATTATTTATTATTTAATTATTAAATTTTCGAAAATTACCCCACTTTAACCTTTAACCTTTAAAAATTCACTTTTTACCACCCGTAACTTTTAATATATCTACTTTAACCACCCTATCTTTCAGAATTTACCAAATAACCCCTTAAACACCAAAATTTTTACTTCCTTGCCATTTCTAAGATCTAAAACCTGTTCTTCATTGTTCTTCATCACACTCAAAATGTTCTTCATGTTCTTCGTAAATTCTTCATATTCTTTCTCTGTTTTTACCCGTTTTTTAGTCTTTTCAGCATCCGATTTTTACCAAAATTCAAAATAAATTCCCAGCCACTAAAACCCCATCTTTTTCTACATGTTTTAAACATAAATTGAACCTCAATTTAAGCTCTAGGGTTCGTTTTTCCAGCAGCCACAAGAACACACATTCATAGCTTGAATTTCATCAAATTTCATCAAATTTTCACCAAAATTTCAACAAGAATTACTCATACAAACAATCAATTTCAAACACAGCCAAACCATATCATAATCACACAACTCAAACACAATCAATCAAGATTAAATTCGTCAAACCCTACCATGATTTGCTGCTCCAAATCCGGTTACTCTTTGAAGTGTTCTTAAAGCACTTTTTCCTCCTAAATCACATCAAGAACTTTAAATCCACAAACCCTCAACTGACCAAATCTCTCTCAGCACCTTAGGAAGGGATATCTCACCTTATACTTGCTGGAAATTAAAATTTCTTGGCCCTCAAGTCAAGTTAAGCATGATTCCTAAGGAAGAACATCAAGAAAACACATGTTTAAGCATGTTTCCTTGAAAACCGATTTGAAAGGGGAAAGGAACAGCCATCTCACCTTATTTCTAGCCTTGATTAGTTACATGGTTATGTAGAGGAAGAAGAGAGGATCATTTTGGTGAAATCGGAATTTTGATTTGAGTTTTAATTCAAAAGAAATCAAGCTTTGAAGATTAAGTGTTCATGAAAGTTTCTCTCTTTTCTCTCTTGTTATTTTCGGCCAAAAGGGAGTAAATGACCAACCTTGGAGTGTCTTGGGGGTGTAGGGTGAGTTGTGATTGGTTGGCTTGGAGGTGGATTAAAATAATATTAAAATATCTTAGGTGTATTACTACTAAAACTAGATGTATCGGAACACTTGTAAAAACATCTCTAAAAATTATTTTCTGAGCTACTAGCATAAATGAAACTAGTAACATATTTATTGTGAGAATAAAACATGTATAATGAGGCTTTAGAATTTCTAAAGTCATCAGAGAGTGCTGGTGCTAAGCTGCACCAGTAAACTGTGAACCCGGTTAAACCGATTTTCTGTTTTTAACTAAAACTGACCAGGTAACCTTATAATATTATTCAAGAATCTTCTAATACTAATATAATGGTAATATTACCCTATTATCTCTCTTCTCTCATGAATCGAGTCCGGTTCATCAAACTGAGACTATTTACGAAAAACCAGATCAAAACTCCTAAACGATACAGTTAAAAAATTAGGTTCTTCGTGACTACATTATCGAGCTTGCTTCATAAAAGGTTCTAACTTAAAGATGGCATAATGACAATGAGGATTGAGATACTTGATGATATATCAGAGCTTCTCACCTTACTGATCCTCCGGAGTTCTCCGTACTTTCAGAAAAGATCTCACGTACTCGAAAACTGGGGTTGTTACATTCTACCCTCCTAAAAGAAAATTTTGCCCTCAAAATTTCAGTTACCTGAGAATAGATGCGGGTAATCAGCTCTCATCTTATCTTCCAATTCCCAAGTGTACTCTTCTTCTTCTCTTTGTCCTCAAGCTACTTTGACTAAGCGAACAATTTTGCCTCTTAGCTGCTTATCACTTCTCTCTACGATATGAACTGGTGATGCTTGATATGTCAAATCATTTCGTAACGATACTGTCTCTGGTTGTAAAATGTGACTCTCATCAGGAATATATTTCTTAAGTTGTGAGACATGAAAAACATCATGAAGGTTTGACAGGTATGGAGGAAGGGCTATTTGATAAGCTACTAGACCGACTCTTTTAAGGATTTGGAAAGGTCCTATGTATCGACGGTTAAGCTTTTTAGTCTTAAGGGCTCTACCTATTCCAGTAGTCGGGGTTACTTTAAGAAAGACATGGTCTCCCTCACTAAACTCTAAGGGTCTACCTCTATTATCGGCATAGCTCTTTTGACGGCTCTGTGCTGTCTGGATCTTCTGGTGAATCCCCTTTATCTTCTTAATAGTTTCTTACACTAAGTCTGGACCTAAGACACTAGCTTCTCCGTCATTATGCCAACATAATGGTGTCTGACATCTCCTTCCGTAGAGAGCTTCATATGGTGCCATCCAGATACTTTGTTGGCAACTATTGTTGTAGACGAACTCGACCAATTGCAAATACCTATCCCAACTGCCTTGGTTATCCATCACACAAGATCTTAGCATGTGTTCTAATGTCTGGATTGTCTGCTCTAATTGTCCATCTGTCTGAGGATGGTATGCTGTACTCATATGCAGTTCTGTTCCTAAAGCTTTTTGAAAAGCTCCCCAGAATCTGGAAGTAAACCTCGAATCTCGATCTAAAACAATTGACGAAGGTATTCCGTGCAATCGTACAATTTCTTGAATATATATCCGTGCCAGCCTTTCTAATGTATAGTCAACTCGAATCGGAAGGAAGTGCGCTGATTTTGTCAACCTGTCCACAATTATCCAAATGGAATCGTGTCCTGTTGAGGTCTTTAGCAATCCCGTGACAAAATCCATAGTGATCTGTTCCCATTTCCATTGTGGTATTTCTAAGGGTTGCAGGGTTTCTGACGGTTTCTGGTGTTCCACCTTCACCTTCTGGTAGGTCAAACATTTTGAGACATAATCAGCTACCTCTTTTTTTAAGCCCGGCCACCAGAACATTTGTTTCAAATCTTGATACATCTTTGTTACTCCAGGATGCATAGAAAATCTACTTTGATGAGCTTCTGCAAGAATCCTTTGCCGCAAATCTCCAGAGCTAGGTGCACAAATTCTGTTCTTGTATCTCCAGAGACTGCAAAGATCTAGTCTTACAACTTCTGGTTCCTCTACTTTCATCCGTCTCAGCATCGTCATCATTTCTGTGTCCTGTGCTTGTGCTTGCTGAATCCTAATCTTAAAATCTGGTGTTATATGCAACTGCACCAAATGGACTCCACTTGATGTCTCAGTCATAGCCAACTTAAGGTCCTCAAATTCCGTAAGTAGCTTCTCTTCTTTTATCATCATCCAAGAGATACTCAAATTCTTCCTGCTCAAGGCGTCTGCCACCACATTCACTTTTCCTAGTAATAACTTAACTTAAAATCATAGTCCTTCAGGAACTCCCTCCACCTTCGCTGTCGCATATTAAGATCTTTCTGGTCAAAGATATACTTTAAAATTTTGTGGTCAAAGAAAACTTCTAGTTGAGTGCCATACAAATAGTGCCTCCAGATTCTTTAGAGCAAACACCACTGCAGCCAATTCCAAGTCATGCGTCGGATAGTTTCATTCATGAGGTCTTAGCTACCAGAAAGCATAAGCCACCACATTTTTCTCTTGCATCAGCACACATCCAAGTCCTTTATGAGAGGCGTCATAGTATACTTCAAAAGGTTTCTGCGGATCGGGTAGTACTAATACAGGTGCAGTTGTTAGCTTTTCCTTAAGCATCTTGAAACTTCTATCACACTCCGCCGTCCAGATAAATGGAACTTCCTTTCGTGTAAGGTAAGTCAAAGGTAAGGCTATCTGTGAAAATCCTTTGATGAACCTCCGGTAATAGCCAGCAAGTCCGAGAAAACTCTGAACTTCTGTAATGGTCGTAGGTGGTTCCCACTGCACTACTGCTTCAATTTTTTAAGGATCCACTGCAATTCCTCTCTGTGATATAACATGTCCCAAAAATGCTACCTTCTCTGTCCAGAATTCACATTTTGATAGTTTAGCATATAACTTCCGAGTCCTCAGTATCTGCAATACAGTCCTTAGATGCTCTTCATGCTCTCTTTCTGTCTTTGAATAAATGAGAATATCGTCTATGAAAACTACTACGAACTGATCAAGGTACGGACAGAAAATACGATTCATATAATCCATGAAAATTGCAGGAGCATTAGTTAGTCCAAACGACATAACCGTATACTCATAGTGACCATATCGAGTTCTAAATGCAGTCTTCGATATATCTGACTCTTTCACTCGAATCTGGTGATAGCCCGATCACAAATCAATCTTTGAGAACACAGTTGCACCTTTCAATTGATCCATCAAATCATCTATCCGTGGAAGTGGATACTTGTTCTTGATAGTGACTTTATTTAACTGTCGATAATCTACACAAAGTCTCATTCCACCATCCTTCTTCTTTACTAACAATACTGGAGCTCCCCAAGGTGATGCACTGGGATGAATAAATTTCATTCCAAGTAGCTCATCCAACTGCTTCCTCAACTCTGTAAATTCCAGTGGTGACATCTGGTATGATGCTATGGAAATTAATCCGGTCCCAGGTACTAGTTCAATGCTAAAGTTTATCTCTCGCTGAGGAGGAAACTCAGGTATGTCGTCCGGGAAAACATAAGGAAATTCCTTCGCCACTCGAATTCATTCTAAACTGAGTTCACTGTCATTTGAGCTAGCCGCTAACAGAACATACCCCTCACAATCACTCCCGTCTGAGGTAACTCTTATGGAATTCAGATATAAAGTATGAGACAGAAATTTTTTAATATCTAAACTATCAGATGGAATAACAGCAGTTCTCTCATAGCAATCAAGGAAAACATGAAACTTAGATAACCAATCTAATCCTAAAATAATTTCTAAACCACATAGAGGCAAACACATTAGATCATGTATAAAAGTCCTGTTCCTAATAGTGAATGGTACTTGCAGGCACACTAAACTAGTCAAAACATTTTGGGATGCAGGTGTATAGACAATTAGATAAAAGTTTAACTCAGAAAAATCTAGTCCTAACTCACGAGCAACAGTTAAAGAAATAAAGGAATGTAATGCACTCGAGTCATACAGTACAGTTAGAAATCGATTTTTGACATAACACTGACCTTGGATCAGGGCGTCTGATTGCATAGCATCATTAGCAGTCATAGCAAACACTCGGCCTTGTTGCTGGGTTCGTACTGGATTTCGAGAAAGTCTTTTTGGGCAACTCCTCGCCAAGTGTCCAGATTCCTCTCAAGTAAAACAAGCGTTCGTTCCTTACTGCATCCAAATCTAACATAGCCATAGCCATGGAGATTATAATAGCTATGAGGATAGCTGTGCCTTACATTGATTGGTCGTTCAGAGCTCGATTAACCTATGCCTATTCGCAGGCATTAAGGTCCTATCCGCACCAAACAATCAACATTAAGGTGATTAGTCTTAATATCTCAAGTAAGGCACGACCATTTCCAAAATGAACATTCATAGACATTCATGCCAAATGTATCTTGAAGATACCCTAACAGCATGAGACACACAAGCAGAGTATACAATGAAGCATAGTCAATCCACTCCCCAGGCTCTATTGGGAACAAACTGCTCTGATACCAAATTGTAACGATCCAATTTTTAGTATGTCTAGATCATACCGGAAACTGAGCATTACCAACTTGTCTTTCTAATTATTATCTATTATTTATTATATGAGCCTGATTCGTTGTTAAAAATGTAGTTATTTTGCGAGGTATTTTTTTTTTGAAAATGTTTGGATTAACAAACAGAATCATTCATAATCAATTCACAAGTAATAACAGAAAAAATAGTTATAAACAACCACACATACATACATCCCAAGTAGTTGACAACATTCGGTGATTCAGCCTTTATTAGAGTATAGACTTTTAGTTAAAACACCCCTAGATATAACTAGATAATAACCATATACATATATATACATACAACATCCTAGGTCCTGACCTATTCAAGAAGTCCCTAAGTTGGCTCCCAGGCTAGCCTAGACTCTATACTCACCTAGTCCCTCTAAACTACTAAACTGAGGGAAAGTACGTTTTAAGTCTTCAAAACTCAAGTCAGGTGGAACATCTCAAAAGGTGGAATATCACCTACTACTCCTCTGCACGATCAAACATTGCCATATGATGTCTCTCTGGTACTCCATCAAGTAGCCACACAACAGGAGTCTTGTACATAGGATTTAGGCTAAAATTCGCGTAGAAACGGGGTGCAGACGTTGGCTGGTCTCACTGTATATACATTTGAACAGAAAACGGGATTCACCCTAGACTCAGAAGACTACCTAGAGCGGAATCCTCTTTATGAATGGTCATCAAAGAACTACGGAAGGGTACCCAAGCTTCCATCTGAAGGGGGAAGGGAGAGAAGGGGTAAGAACTGGGGAGTTCTGATGAGCGGATAATTTATACGCTTTTTGGCATTGTTTTTAGGTAGTTTTTAGTAAGATCAAGCTATTTTTAGGGATGTTTTCATTAGTTTTTATGTTAAATTCACATTTCTGGACTTTACTAGGAGTTTGTGTGTTTTTCTATGATTTTAGGTAATTTCTGGCTGAAATTGAGGGACTTGAGCAAAACTCTGAAAAAGGCTGACAAAAAGGACTGCTGATGCTGTTGGAATCTGACCTCCCTGCACTCGAAATGGATTTTCTGGAGCTACAGAACTCCAAATGGCGCGCTCTCAATGGCGTTGGAAAGTAGACATCCAGAGCTTTCCAGCAATATATAATAGTCCATACTTTATTCGGAATTTGACGACGTAACTTGGTGTTGAACGCCAAGTACATGCTGCTGTCTGGAGTTAAACGCCAGAAACACGTCATGATCCGGAGTTGAACGCCCAAAACACGTCATAACTCGGAGTTCAACTCCAAGAGAAGCCTCAGCTCGTGGATTGATCAAGCTCAGCCCAAACATACACCAAGTGGGCCCCGGAAGTGGATTTATGCATCAATTACTTACTCATGTAAACCCTAGGAGCTAGTTTATTATAAATAGAACATTTAACTATTGTATTTGACATCTCTGGACGCCTAGTCCTTAAACCTTGGGGGCTGGCCTCTCGGCCATGCCTGAACCTTTCACTTATGTATTTTCAACGGTGGAGTTTCTACACACCATAGATTAAGGGTGTGGAGCTCTGCTGTACCTCAAGTATTAATGCAGTTCTATTTACTTTCTATTCAATTCTCTTTTATTCTTATTCCAAGATATACGCTACACTTAACTTTGATGAATGTGATGATCTGTGACACTCATCATCATTCTCACCTATGAACGCGCGTGACTGACAACCACTTCCGTTCTACCTTAGGCCGGGCGCATATCTCTTAGATTCCCCAACAGAATCTTCGTGGTATAAGCTAGATAGATGGCGGCATTCATGAGGATCCGGAAAGTCTAAACCTTGTCTATGGTATTCCGAGTAGGATTCTGGGATTGAATGACTGTGACGAGCTTCAAACTCCTGAAGGCTGGGCGTGATGACAAGCGCAAAAGAATCAATGGATTCTATTCCAACCTGATTGAGAACCGACAGATGATTAGCCATGCGAGTGACAGCCGCAGAGGACCATTTTCACTGAGAGGATGGGATGTAGCCATTGACAACGGTGATGCCCTACAAACAGCTTGCCATGGAAAGGAGTAAGAAGGATCGGATGAAAGCAATGAGGAAAGTAGAGATTCAAGAGGAGCACAGCATCTCCATACACCTATCTGAAATTCCTACCATTGAATTACATAAGTACTTCTATCCGTTTTATTTATTTTATTTATCCAATTTAATTCCATTTGACCCTATGATTCCACTCACTAACTGAGATCTACAAGATGACCATAGCTTGCTTCATACCAACAATCTCCGTGGGATCGACCCTTACTCACGTAAGGTATTACTTGGACGACCCAGTGCACTTGCTGGTTAGTTGAACGGAGTTGTGAATTCAACCAGTGCCATAATAATGATTTCATCTCAAAGTAGTTAGAACATGGATCACAATTTCGTCCACCAAGTTTTTGGCGCCGTTGCCAGGGATTGTTCGAGTATGGACAACTGACGGTTCATCTTGTTGCTCAGATTAGGTAATTTTTATTTTATTAAAAAAAAATTTCGAAAATATTTTCAAAATCTTCTCCCTATTTTCAAAAATTATTCAAAAAAAATTTTTTAATATGCATTCTAGAGTTTCATGAAGCATGTTGAAGCCTGGCTGGCTGTAAAGCCATGTCTAAATTCTTTTGGACTGAGGCTTCAAAACCATCTTTATAGAGGCAAGTTAATTTGATTATTAGTTGTATGCTAAAGCTTGGCTGGCCATTGGCCATGTCTAGTGTTTTGGACCGGGGCTTTCACAAAAGCTTGGCTGGCTATTAAGCCATGTCTAATTCCTGGACTGAAGCTTTAAACTAACATTGCGAAGATTCCTGGAATTCATATTAAAAATTTTGAATTTCTTATTTTCTTTTTCTTATATGTTTTTCGAAAAAAATCAAATAAAATACAAAAAAAATTAGAAAATCATAAAAATCAAAAATATTTTGTGTTTCTTGTTTGAGTCTTGTGTCAAGTCATAAGTTTGGTGTCAATTGCATGTTCATCTTTTTCTTGCATAAAATTTTCGAAAAATTCATGCATTCATAGTGTTCATCATGATCTTCAAGTTGTTCTTGATGAACTTTCTTGTTTGATCTTCATATTTTCTTGTTTTGTGTTGTATGGTGTTTTTCATATGCATTCTTGAATTCATAGAGTCTAAACATGAAAAATTTCTAAGTTTGGTGTCTTGCATGTTTTCTTTTCTTGAAAATTTTTCAAAAATATGTTCTTGATGTTCATCATGATCTTCAAAGTGTTCTTGGTGTTCATCTTGACATTCATAGTGTTCTTGCATGCATCATGTGTTTTGATCCAAAATTTTCGTGCATTGAGTATTTTTAGTGTTTTTCTCTCTCATAAAAAAAAATTCAAAAATAAAAAAAATATCTTATCTTTTTAAATCTTATCTTTTTAAAATCTTTTTCAAAAATCATATCTTTTCCATTTTTTTCATCATTTTCGAAAATTTCAAAAATCTTTTTCAAGATATTTTCAAAATCTTTTTCTTATCTTTACATCATATTTTCGAAAATTGCATCAAAAATTAATGTTTTGATTCAAAAATTTCAAGTTTGTTACTTTCTTGTTAAGAAAGATTCAAATTTTAAAGTTCTAGAATCATATCTTGTGATTTCTTGTGAGTCAAGTCATTAATTGTGATTTTAAAATTCAAATCTTTTTCAAAACTAATTTCAATCTTATCTTTTCAAAACCATATCTTTTTAAATCATATCTTTTATATCATATTTTTTTCAAAATTTTATCTTTTTCAAAAAAAAAAAATTTTAAAATATCTTTTCTAACTTCTTATCTTCTTATCTTTTCAAAATTGATTTTAATATCTTTTTCAACTAACTAATTAACTTTTTGTTTGTTTCTTATCTTTTTCAAAACCACCTAACTACTTTTCCCTCTCTAATTTTCGAAAATACCTCCCTCTTTTTCAAAAATTCTTTTTAATTAATTAATTGTTTTAAATTTTAATTTTAATTATATCTTATCTTTAATTTTCGAAAATCACTAACCCATTTTTCAAATTTATTTTCGAATTTCTCTCCCCCTCATCTCTTTCTATTTATTTTATTTATTTACTAACACTTCTCTTCACCTCTCTTCATCTCCAATCACTGCCTCTATCCTCACCATTGTGATTGGATTCTCCACTTTTATTCCTTTCTTCTTCTACTAACAATAAGGAACCTCTTTACTGTGACATAGAGGATTCCTCTTTCTTTTCTTGTTCTCTTCTTCCCTATATGAGCAGGAGCAAGGACAAGAACATTCTTATTGGAACAGATCCTGAACCTGAAAGGACTCTGAAGAGGAAGTCAAGAGAAACTAAAAATCAACAATTCAGAGAAACCTCAAAAAAAAAAAAAGAGAAAAGGAAAGACAAAAAGCTTCCACCTCCAAGTCATGGGAGATGGAAAGACTAATATAAGCCGTCATAGCTCAGTGGTAGAACATGTGGCTGCAAATCAAGAGATTCCTGAGATACCTCAGGGAATAAGTTGTCCTCCACACAAATATTGGAAACAACTAAGGGGAGGAACACCAAAATTACTAGGAATCATTCAAAAGAAGCAAGGAAGAGACATAGAGGAGCTCAAAGAGCACCATTGGTTCTTCAAGAAGGCGCCACCCTCACTCAGGTGGATTCATTCCTTGTTCTTATTTCTTTCTGCTTTTCGGTTTTTAATGCTGTGTTTATCTATGTTTTGTGTCTTTATTTCATGATCATTAGTATGTAACCATGCCTTAAAGCTATGAATAAATTCCATTAATCCTTCACTTCTCTTAAAAGAAAAATGTTTTAATTCAAAAGAACAAGAAGTACATAAATTTCGAAAATAGCTCTTGAATTTAGTTTAATTATATTGATGTGGTGACAATACTTTTTGTTTTCTGAATGAATGCTTGAACAGTACATATGTCTTTTGATCTTGTTGTTTATGAATGTTAAAATTGTTGGCTCTTGAAAGAATGATGAACAAAGAGAAATGTTATTGAGGATCTGAAAAATCATGAAATTGATTCTTGAAGCAAGAAAAAAGCAGTGAAAAAGAAGAAGCATTCGAAAAAAAAAAGAGTATATAGAAAAAGAAGGAGCAGTAGAAAAAGCCAGTAGCCCTTAAAACCAAAAGGCAAGGGTAAAAAGGATCCAAGGCTTTGAGCATCAATGGATAGGAGGGCCCAAGGAAATAAAATCCAGGCCTAAGCGGCTAAATCAAGCTGTCCCTAACCATGTGCTTGTGTCATGAAGGTCCAAGCAAAAAGCTTGAGACTAAGTGGTTAAAGTCATGATCCAAGGCAAAAGAGTGTGCTTAAGAGCTCTGGACACCACGAACTGGGGACTTTAGCAAAGCTAAGTCACAATCTGAAAAGGTTCACCCAGTATGAACAAAGAAAGCTTATATTCAAACAACAATCATAATAGAGGAAATGCACAACCAAGTATGATGCATGTCTAGCCCTAGTGCAGGTAATGAGCTCATCTGTCGGTTTCTACCCGCTTCCGACGTAACCCGAAGCAGCTGAAACGGGTATGGCTTTCCAGTTGGCTATACCCCTGTGTACAGGAAATAACCCCTCTGCCACCACAGGGTCTACTGCACGCAGAAAATAACACATCTGCCACTGCAGGGATGTATGCCGACACACCTTCTGTATACAGAAAATATCCCCTCTGCCACTACAAAAATGGAACAGGTGGTCACGGTATTTCTGTAGCAGGAAATAACTCCTATGCCTTACAGAAATGAAATATGGATCTGTACCACAGAAAAGCATTCTCAGTGGTCACACCACCATCTATCTGACTGCCTCAATGCAGCAGATGAACAAACAAATAACTCTGGAGTTGCCTTAATGCAACAAATAAATAAACAAGCACCTCTTGGGTTGCTTTAAGCAACAAATGACCCTTCAATAGGTCCTCTGCTTTTTATCATACTACTCTTTTCTCTTTTTCTCTTTACTCTGCTCTGATTACTCTCTTTTCTGTATCTCTTTACTTTTCTCTAATTTCTCTGTTTAAATGTATGTATTTAAAGCTTATGTAAATTTCGGTATGAATAGTTAGCCTGTCCCAAGTACAGGTTCATTAAGTCAATACTAAAACAGTTTAACTTTTCATATAATACCTAACCCTAGTCGCAACTCAAGGACTAACTATATTGCCCTAGTTCGTTCACTAATCTCTGTCTGTTTCTGTCATTAAGACTTTACAGACTTTTCTTTGGTTTTTATCTTTTCTTTAATTTTTTATCTTTCCTTTATCTTTGCCTCAGTAATATGTTCTTACCACTCCCTAAGTGTCTTATGATGGTAGTTATGAGATTCTGCGCTTAAAGTTGTCTTTCTAAAGCTTTTATAGAAAACTGCCTTTTCTGCATTATTTTATTATTTTTATTAAAATATTATTTTTAGTTAAATATTATTAATTAATATTTTATTATTATTTATTATTTTATTATTAAATTTTAAAAAATTACCCCACTTTAACCTTTAACCTTTAAAAATTCACTTTTTACCACCCGTAACTTTTAATATATCTACTTTAACCACCATATCTTTCAGAAATTACCAAATAACCCCTTAAACACCAAAATTTTTACTTCCTTGCCCTTTCTAAGATCTAAAACCTGTTCTTTATTGTTCTTCATTAGACTCAAAGTGTTCTTCATGTTTTTCGTAAATTCTTCATATTCTTTCTCTGTTTTTAGCCGTTTTTCAGTCTTTTCAGCATCCGATTTTTACCAAAATTCAAAATAAAGTCCCAGCTACTAAAACCCCTTCTTTTTTATATGTTTTAAACATAAATTGAACCTCAATTTAAGCTCTAGGGTTCGTTTTTCCAGCAGCCACAAGAACACACATTCATAGCTTGAATTTCATCAAATTTCATCAAATTTTCACCAAAATTTCAACAAGAATTACTCATACAAACAATCAATTTCAAACATAGCCAAATCATATCATAATCACACAACTCAAACACAATCAATTAAGATTAAATTCGCCAAACCCTACCTTGATTTGCTGCTCCAAATCCGGTTACTCTTTGAAGTGTTCTTAAAGCACTTTTTCCTCCTAAATCACATCAAGAACAACTTTAAAGCCACAAACCCTCCACTGACCAAATCTCTCTCAGAATGTTAGGAAGGGATATCTCACCTTAGAATTGCTGGAAATTAACATTTCTTGGCGCTCAAGTCAAGTTAAGCATGATTCCTAAGGAAGAACATCAAGAAAACACATGTTTAAGCATGTTTCCTTGAAAACCGAATTGAAAGGGGAAAGAAACAGCCATCTCACCTTATTTCCAGCCTTGATAAGTTACATAGTTATGTAGAGGAAGAAGAGAGGATCATTTTGGTGAAATCGGAATTTTGATTTGAGTTTTAGTTCAGAAGAAATCAAGCTTTGAAGATTAAGTGTTCATGAAAGTTTCTCTCTTTTCTCTCTTGTTATTTTCGGCCAAAAGGGAGTAAATGACCAGCCTTGGAGTGTCTTGGGGGTGTAGGGTGAGTTGTGATTGGTTGGCTTGGAGGTGGATTAAAATAATATTAAAATATCTCAGGTGTATAACTACTAAAACTAGATGTATCGGAACACTTGTAAAAACATCTCTAAAAATTATTTTCTGAGCTACTAGCATAAATGACACTAGTAACATATTTATTATGAGAATAAAACATGTATAATGAGGCCTTAGAATTGCTAAAGTCATCAGAGAGTGCTGGTGCTAAGCTGCACCAGTAAACTGTGAACCCGGTTAAACCGATTTTCTGTTTTTAACTAAAACTGACCAGGTAAATTTATAATATTATTCAAGAAGATTATAATACTAATGTAATGGTAATATTACCCTATTATCTCTCTTCTCTCATGAATCGAGTCTGGTTCGTCAAACTGAGACTATTTACGAAAAATCGGATCAAAAATCCTAACCGATGCAGTTCAAAAACTAGGTTCTTCGTGACTACGTTATTGAGCTTGCCTCATAAAAGGTTCTAACTTAAAGATGGCATAATGACAATGAGGATTGAGATACTTGATGATATATCAGAGCTTCTCCCCTTACTGATCCTCCGGAGTTCTCTGTACTTTCAGAAAAGATCTTGCGTACTCGAAAACCAGAGTTGTTACACTCTTGGATCGATGGACATGAGTATTCTTCCATGGAAGGTTGTGGTGGAGGGTATAATTCATCTTGTGGTTGAAAATTAGTACACATTGGAGGTGGTTCATCTTAGTAATAGTGTGGAGGTGGTGGTTCTTGAAAGTGTTGATATCGTGGTGGGTCCATATATAGTTCATATGGCTCATAAGGTGGTTGGTATGGTGGATATGGATTAGGGTCATATGGAGGTGTTTGGTAAAAAGGGACTTGTGAGTATGGTTGAGGGCTATGTTGAGGGTATGGTTCATAGGCACATGGTGGTAGTTCTTGATAGTTATAAGGATATTTACCATAACCATTTGATTGATATGCATCATGGAATGGCTCTTGTTCATAATTCATTGGTGGAGGTTGTTGCCAAGATGATTGATCATATGCATATGGTTCCTCCCACCTTTGAGTGTCCCATCCTTGATACTCATCTTCATTGAATCTTCCATTTCCTACAACATAGGTAGAACCAAACTCATAGCCACAATGAGAATTCATGATGAAAAGAGAAAATAAGAAATAATGAAACAAAGTCATAAAACTAGCAAAAACTAACAAGCAATCCAAAAATCAAGCTATTCACAATATTCACATAAATACAATAACCAATAACATAACACCATTGCAATTCCCCAGCAACGGCACCATTTTGATGATCGGATTTTTTGTGTGGTAAAGAATTTCACAATAAGTTCTCGTTGAAAGTATAGCTTCTAAACCAACAAGAATCCTTTTATACAAACATTTGGTTGTCACAAGTAACAAACCCCTAAAAATAAACTGAAGTATTCAAACCTCGGGTCGTCTCTCAAAGGAATTGCAGGGTAGTGTTCTTGTTATTGGTTATGGACATATATATCTTTGGGGTTTTGAATTAAGAAACAAGAAAAGTAAATTGTGATGAAAATCAAATGATAGAACGGTCTTGGAAAGGTTTGGTGGTCAAGGATCTTTATCCTTATCACTAACCACAACATGATAATTTCAAGGATCAATCCCATTAAATTATCCTCTAACAAGTAAAGGAAAGTCAAATGAGCTATATCAATCCATGTCCATAAGTCCTAGCTATTCACTAATTGAATTAATGAAGGCTAGCGTCAACGGCTACTAACTATCAATCACTTGGACATTAGTAACTCAATAATTCCTAAGTTACCTTCCCAAGCCAAGCACACAAAATTCTACTCTAACATCCCTCCAAGCATTTTGTCAAACACTTGGAAGGCATAAAAGGAAGGCATAGTAAATTGACAACAAGAATAAAATCTAACAACAACTAATTGTGAAGAATCAACAACAACAATCAAAGAAAGCACAATTAACATGAATTACCTCAAATTGCATTAAAGGAAAATAGAAGAAGAAGCAAGAGTGTATCAACAACAAAGTAAGGAATTACAAGAATTAAATGCTAAACTAGAGAGAGGAAAGGTAGAAGAACAAGAATTTGTAAGGAAAAAGTATATCAAAGCATGAATTAAACCTAGATCTAAGAGAGGAATTAAACCTAATCCTAATCCTAATTCTAGAGAGAAGAAAGAGCTTCTCTCTCTAGAAACTAACTCTAACTACTTCTAAAACTAAACTATAACTAAAGATGTTGATTCCCCTTGAATCCTTGGTTTAAATACCACCAGAAGTGAGTTGGATTTGGGCCTGGAAAGCCAAGAAATCGCCCCCAACGAATTCACTTTAATGAGGTCATGTTCGAGCGTCGATGCATACGCGTGGGTCACGCGTACGCGTCATTTGACAATTTGCTATCCACGCGTACGCGTCGCCATGCGACTTCACTTTCCACGCGTGTGCGTCTGCTGCGCGTGCGCGTCGATCTCAACATCCCAAATCCTTGTTTTTCCATGAGTTCTCCACTTGCATGCTTTTCCTCTTCATTCCTTTCATCCATTCCTAGCCTTTTCAACCTGAATTCACTAACAAACACATCAAGGCATCTAGTAGAATCAAAGGTGAATTAAAATCAACCAATTAAGGCCCAAAAAGTATGTTTTCACACTTAAGCACAATATAGGAGACAATCATGAAACCATGCTATTTCATTGAATAAATATGGGTAAAAGGTGATAAAATCCCCTAAATTAAGTACAAGATGTACCATGAAATAATGGTACATCACATACTCTGGGTTGTCTTTTCTTTTCATGCTATTTAGGATATCAGTTTGATATGCATAGCATGCTTGTTTGTGAGTGCCTTTTTGGGATAATTGAAGCACTAGGCTTGAGATATTGATTGTTTAGTGTGGAAAAGAAACCCGAATGGCAACTCACGGATAGGATCGATCACATTAACAGAGAGGTAGTGAGGATGGCTATCCTAGCCTATGCATTACGAGCTCAACATGTTCTGGAAAACCAGTTCGTGGAGTTGCGACATATCAGTTGATGGGTGAGACTCAACACTGGTGGCAACAGAAGTGCCGACTGTTTCTTTTGTAATTTTTACTTAAGATTTTCAATTTCAAAATGGTATGGCTTGGATTCTTGTTAAAAAGGTTTTAAAGCTTAAAACGATTTTGAAATTTAGTTGAAACTTTTGGTTTAGATGTTTTGCTTTTGAAGCTAGGTCGAAACTCTTGGTCTGAATAATATGGTTTACAGAAAAAGTGAGTTCTAAGATTTTCTTGATTTGTGATTTTGGTTTTGTACTTTATCTTATCGAAAGGGATTCAAATTGAAAAGTTTTTATTTAAGAAAATCGTGATTTAAAGTAATTGACTTTCGAGTAAATGATTTTTGACTCTTTTGAGAAAGCTTTAACAATGAACTGGTTTAGAATAAACTTGTTTTGAATGTTTTGGAAAAATGTTACAAAAGTAGTATTTGGTTTTAAGAAATATTTTTTGGACTCTTTAGTTACAAATAATCAAAGTGACGCAGCGGAAGGTTAAAGGGAACCTCGATACGGTAGAACGCTTTGATAGGGACATATTGAGTCATTCGAATTTTCGAGGGCGAAAATTTTATTAGGAGGGAAGAGTGTAAGAACCGGCTTAATCGTTTTAGTAAAAATAATAATCTTTAAGTGCCCGGAGTAGATTCAAAATTTAGAAATTTTAATTTGAAAATATAAAGTTGAAATTTGATTTCAATAAATTTTCTGAGTTGGAAAATGTATCTTTTTCAAAAAGTTTTGTAAAAATGCGTACTGGCGCTTAAGCTGGCAGTACCGGCTCTAGTCTGTCCAGTATCGTGTATTTTGGAAAATAAGATTTTAAAAATTGATTTATTGTTTTGAAAGAACAAAAATAATTTAGAATTGAAAACCGGGCACTAATCTTAAAGGTTTTGGCCCAAAGTGATCCAAACGGGCTAAAACCGCTAACGGATTAGACCGGGCCCAAACCGAACCCAAGGTCCAACATATGTATTTGTGTTTAACGAGTTTTAAACTCATTTTGTTGGGAAGAGAGAGAGAGAGAGCTCGGACATGGTGATGGTGGGGGCTGAAACCCAATTGTCACTATTCATCGTCACTTTTCGGGAGCCATAACTTGAGCTATGAAACTCTGATTGATGAGCCGTTTACGACCATGCAAAACTCTTGACGAGCTCTTCATTTCTATCTTAAAAAATCTGGTAAGAACTCGAAATGCATGCTCTAGTTTCCTGCCCTAACTTTCTGTATTTTGGGGTTTGATTTTTGAGTAGATTTTGTGATTTTGCTTGTTTAGGTGATCTCTAGTAGCGGGTAATTGTTGGATTTTATCCCTAATCTTATTGGATAAGGTAAGGTTTCACTAAACCCTTATATTTAGTTGTTTTTGTGAATCCTAGGCTTGATGTTTGTATGTTATATGATGTTTGTTCATGCTTTGATACTTGTTGGGAATCGGCCAAGGTACGGTTTCGGTTTCCTTTAAATTATATATAATGTTTCGTGAACTTTAAGCTAATTGACCTTAAGATAGGATTGAATATTTTGGGTGTATGTTTAATTGTATGTGATTTTGATGTTTGAAGATAAATTATATGATGGTGATGATGATATAGAGTTTTGGGATGAGGAATATATGAATTTGATGATGATTGTTGGTATTCAATGATTATGAAGGTTGATGATGAGTGTGTAATTTATTATTGTTAATGAGGGTTTGTTGATATAGTTGATGATTGATGATGATTATTGATGTTGATGGTAATTGCAGGTGAGTGTTGAGATTGTTGATAAATGATGTGTATTATGAATTTTGGATGGTGATAAATTGATGCTTAGTGTTGATAAGTATTTATGGTGATTAGTTATATTAATGGATAATAAGGTTATGAGAATTAATGGTAATAAGTTAAGGTCAAATGTTTGTGATGGTTTGGAATAAAGGATATTGATGATTATGATGTGTGATAATATATGTATGTTGATGATGATTTTGGATTTGGATCTTGTGGTTAGTGTGGATATTAAATGGTGGTTGAGGAAATTTGATGTGAACTTAGGTTGAATTTTAAAGTTGGATGAGGTGAGTATTAAATGGTTTGGATGATTGAATAGTTGATATGGTTGAAAAATGTTTGGTATGGATTCATGATTGAATTTGGTATTCCGTTGGGTAGGCCTTGATTTGGTTTTAAGTTGAGAGTTGTGGTAATTTGAATTTTCAAGGTTTAGTAAAAGATAGATTTTTGGTAACCTTTGACGGATTATAACTTGAACCTCAAAGCTTAAAATTGCATGAAACTTATTTTAAATTAAATATGGCTTTGAGAGCTTTAAATTGATATAAAGTTTGTAGTGAATGTATTTTTGTAAGGGAAGTTATGATCATTAAAAGTTTGGTGTTGAAATCTGAATTCTGTGAATGCTGCAGAATTTGTGATTTCTGGTTTGTGTGTCCACGTACAGCCTTGTGCGCACGCACATCTTGTGTGTTTTTGAAAGTGTGCGGACGCACAGCCTTGTGCGCACAAACAACCAACGAAGTTTTGCAAGCTGTACACACGCACACGTTGGAAGGTGCACTCTGTTGAGGGCGTTCGCACGCCTTGTGCGGATGAACATAGTTGAAATTTTACTACCTGTGCGTACGCACATCTCTATGCTTATGCAGATAATTTGAAAATTCTCCTGGGCGTGCACACGCACATGCCCTATTTTTTAACTAAAATCTTCTTTTTAACCGTTTGACCTTCCTAGCAAGCTTGCAAACTTCCGTATCACTTGTTTAAAACCTTTTTCCAGTTTTAAGGTCTTGAATCAAGGGAGAAAATAATAAAGGAATAAATAGGGGTATTATTAGTTATGAGTTTAGAGACGATGACATAGGTTTGGAATGTTTGTGTAATTTCAAGCTTGAATTGGTGAATGTTGAGTTGTGATGTGTATGGTTGAAGAGATTTTTGAGAAATGGAATTGCTTATGATGAACTTGAGAAATAAGAATGTTTAAGGATGTTAATGAAAATGATGATGGTTATGATGAGTTAAGGACTCAAAAAGGAATGATGATCTTGTTGAATGTGTAAAGTATGCCAGGTACTATATCCTTGGAATGATAGTGTTTGAAGAAAAGTGTGACAGGCACTATATCCTTGGAATGTTGAGAATTGATAATTGAAAGTGATTTGAGATGAGAGATGGTGATGACTGGTGATGATTTGAGGTTGATGGACTTGTTGGATGTGGATAGTGTGCCAGGCACTATATCCTTGGAATGATTTATGATGAAATAGATGTTGTTGTTGTTTTTCTTTTCTGCCGCAAGAGTGTGCCAGGCACTATATCCTCAGAACGATACTGTGCCAGGCACTATATCATAGGAACAAAAGAGTTCCGGTGCTATATCCTCGGACGTGGCAGAAAGGTGACATCCGAAAGGATGTGTCGGGTTGGCATTCATAGACCGACAAGTGATATCACGAGCCAATAGGACAGGCATTCATCATGTGCATCTACTATGTGTTTTGTTTGCTTTACCTAATTGCATCACTTGCCTAAATGAATAATATGGTTATTTGCTAGTTGTTTTACTTTCTGTACATGTATATTACCTGTGTTTTACTTGCTTGCATTATTTGTGATTGTCTGGTGCTGAGGAGGTAGGTAGGCGGTGGCGATGGGATCGCACGGAGGTTAGGTTGGTGAAGGTTGTGGGATACAGCGAGGTGATTAGTATTAGTTAAAATTTTCCTAAGTTTAGATAACCCGATTTATGGTTTAAGTTCTTTATTTATTTACTTTATTCTAAGCTTGAATATCTGTACTAGATGTGAAGTTCTAGGATTGCCTTTGGCATCCCGGAAACTTACATCTTACATATTGGGCACTGTTACCATATTGAGAACCTTCGGTTCTCATACCATATGTTGTTGTTTTTCAGACGCAGGTTGAAAATCCACCTCGGTGAGATTGTGGATATGATGATTGTTCCGAGGGTTACCTGAAACTGTAGGTCGATCTCGGACGAGATCTTCTGTGTTGGTCGGAGCTGTTGTTTCCGACTTGTTGGACTTGGCGATGGTGCTGATCCTTTGTCCTCGGAGGGTGGAGGGTACCTGCAAGGGACTCCGATGCTTAAGTTAGCAAGGGTATTAAGCAGGTATTGAGTAGAATCAGAGTATGAGTTATACCTGGATGCTCCAGTGTATTTATAATGGTGTTGAGTGACCTTTTGTAGATAAGATAAGTTCGTTATCTTATCTTTTATCTTATCTTTATCTTTCATGGGAACTGCCTTTATCTCTACGGGCTTAGGCTGCCCTTGGATTTGGGATGTGTTCCTCTATTTGGGCCCTTTTTTTGGGCTTTCCTATGACTTGGCCGAGCTCTTTGAGAAGGGGTCAGGTTGTCCTGACCTGAAGAGGTCAATCGCTTTGTCTGTAGAATATCCCGGGTCGAACAGCTCGACCCAGTGTATGAACAGTGCCCCTGCTCGAGCTCGGTCTTCTCTTTGAGGTCGAGTCTTTAGTTTTAGGATTTTGATCCTTCTTTGGTGAAGCCAAACTTGAACATTTTGTCGATTTCTTTTTGTAGAGTTCTCTTTTTTTGAATGCGGAACGTTTCTGTTTCGTTTCCTCTGAAAGCGTGTGCTTCTGCGTTTAGTGCCCTAGCCTTGGAATGTGCGAGGGTTTTAATGCCCTTATTAATTGGTTTTAATACCCCGTTTCTCTTTGTTTACTTTATTCAAATTTTGTATCCAAGAGACGGTTTTCCTTTCCCTGTAACTTCCCTTCTTTTTTGTCGTTTCCTGTCCTATATTTCTCGTTTTCTCTCTTGTGACGCTTTGGCATTCGCTTGGTGCTTCCGCTTTGTGGTCGAATCTCCGCTGCTCTTTTTCAAAGTTTTCTTCCTTCTTCCAGGTTGGCTTTGCTTTTCTCTTCACCTTTTTATTTCTGCTACTTTTGTTTTTGATTTCTTTGATGACGCTCTAATTTTGTACGTTTGGAAAGTTTGAACCTTTTTCTTGTTTATGTGCTTGGTTTATTGCTGTGATGCCTGTTTCCTGGTCTTCTTTCGTCCTTATGTATGCTTTGGGTGATTTTCCTGGTTCTGGCTTCCTTTTAGTGTTGATTTCCGTACTGCTGTTTTGAAAAAGGTTGCTCCTTTGATAACTTGTTTGCTTCGTTAATGATTTTGCTATACTAGTTGATGACTGCTCTTCAATAGAGATGATGGTTTTTGATGACTTTCTTTTGACTTTTGTTGGGATGTGAAAAGATGTAGGCTTTGTTGGCTTCCCTGAATCTTCTTTCTGCCTCCAAAGGATGCCCCTGGAACCTTTTGGGTTGGGTCCTGGGGTTTCCTTTTCTTGCTTTTCCTGGTTTCTCTGTCACCTATATGCTTTAGTTTTGTGAGTTTCCTCCGTTTGTTGCCTCCGTTTATGCACGAGTTGTTCAATTAGTGTCCAAGGTGTTTTTTGAGTAATCCAATCTTCTTTTCTTCTTGTAAGGCTAGTTAACCATGTCTTCTCGCAAAAATATTGTCAAGGCGTCTTCTAAAGTTCCCGAGGGAATGTCTGACTGGTTGGACTCCCTTGTGCTATGATGAGCGGATAATTTGTATACTTTTTGGCATTGTTTTTAGTATGTTTTTGATATCTTTTAGTTAGATTTTAGTACATTTTTATTAGTTTTTATTTAAAATTCACTTTTCTGGACTTTACTATGAGTTTGTGTGTTTTTCTGTGATTTCAGGTATTTTCTGGCTGAAATTGAGGGACCTGAGCAAAAATCTGATTCAGAGACCAAAAAGGACTGCAGATGCTGTTGGATTCTGACCTCCCTGCACTCGAAGTGGATTTTCTGGAGCTACAGAAGCCCAATTGGCGCTCTCTCAACGGCGTTGGAAAGTAGACATCCAGGGCTTTCCAGCAATATATAATAGTCCATACTTTGTCCAAGATTTGATGGCCCAAACCCGCGAAGCAATCCGGCCTCAGGAATTCCAGCGTTAAACGCCGGAACAGGAATAAAAGTTGGAGTTAAACGCCCAAACTGGCATGGAGCTGGCGTTTAACTCCAGAAAAGGTCTCTACACGAATTTCCTTGATTGCTCAGCCCAAGCACACACCAAGTGGGCCCGGAAGTGGATTTTTATGTCATTTACTCATTTCTGTACACCTTAGGGTTACTAGTTTACTATTAATAGGACCTTTTACTATTGTATTAGTAGACTTTGGTAGCTATCTTCACTTTTATGCTATCTTAGATCTTTGGGAGGCTGGCCATTCGGCCATGCCTGGACCTTATGCTTATGTATTTTCAACGGTGGAGTTTCTACACACCATAGATTAAGGGTGTGAAGCTCTGCTGTACCTCGAGTATTAATGCAATTACTATTGTTCTTCTATTCAACTCCGCTTGTTCTTTATCTAAGATATCACTCGTTCTTCAACCTATGAACAAGGTGACTGACAACCATTCTTGTTCTACAAGCATTCGAGGCTTTAGTGAATATCTCTTGGATTCTTCGGAATCTTCGTGGTATAGGCAGGACCTGATGGCGGCATTCAAGAGAATCCGGAAGGTCTAAACCTTGTCTGTGGTATTCTGAGTAGGATTCAATGATTGAATGACTGTGACGTGCTTCAAACTCCTAGCAGGCGGGGCGTCTGGTGACAGATGCAAAAGTATCGATGGATATTATTCCGGCCTGACCGAGAACCGACAGCTGAATTCCGCTATGCCGTGACAGGACATATGCAATCGCTTTCACTGCGAGGATGGGAGGTAGCTGCTGACAACAGTGAGACCCTACACGAGCTTGCCATGGAAAGGAGTAAGAAAGGATTGGATGAAGGCTGTAGGAAAGCAGAGAGACGGAAGGGAAGGCATCTTCATACACTTGTCTGAAGCTCTTACACCAATGATATACATAAGTATCACTATCTTTATCTTTTATGTTATTTTCGTTCATCATCATCATATACATTTGAGTTTGCCTGACTAAGATTTACAAGATGACCATAGCTTGCTTCAATACTAACAATCTCCGTGGGATCGACCCTTACTCACGTAAGGTTTATTACTTGGACGACCCAGTGCACTTGCTCGTTAGTTGTGCGAAGTTGTGTAATGCCATGGTATTGAGCGCACCAAGTTTTTGGAGCCATTACCAGGGATTATGAGAGTTGTGAAAAAGTATAGTTCACAATTTCGCCGACCAAGTTTTTGGCGCCGTTGCCGGGGATTGTTCAAGTTTTGAGCAAGCTTTTGGTAACAATGCCTGGGATTGTTCTAGTTTGGACAACTGACGGTTCATCTTGTTGCTTAGATTAGGTATTTTTTTTCGAAATTCTTGAAGGTGAATTCTAGAGTTTCATGATGATTTGTTGAAATCTGGCTAGCTGAGAAGCCATGTCTAATCTGATTGGACCGAGGTTTCAACTTATCACCACAAGAGCGTGTTGATTCTCATCAATTTTGCTCTTGGAGCAGTGATCTGCTAAGATTTGGCCGACCTTTGGTCATGTCTAGTGTTTTGGACCGAAGCTTTCCTTGAAAGCTTGGCTGGCTGTGAAGCCATGTCTAATTCCTGGACCGGAGTCTTAGACTAGCATTGCACTGATTCCTGGAATTCTCATTAAGAATTTTGATACCTTTTTCCACTTAATTTTCGAAAATCACAAAAAAAAATTACAAAACCATAAAAATCCAAAAATATTTCTTGTTTGAGTCTAGAGTCTCATCTTAAGTTTGGTGTCAAATGCATGTCTTTGTTATATTTTTCGAATCCATGCATA
Organism: Arachis stenosperma; assembly: GCF_014773155.1. Taxonomy (NCBI): domain Eukaryota; kingdom Viridiplantae; phylum Streptophyta; class Magnoliopsida; order Fabales; family Fabaceae; genus Arachis; species Arachis stenosperma. The sequence goes on along the minus strand of NC_080377.1, from coordinate 58,796,150 downwards.
TATTTTGTGTTCTAATCTTTGAATTCTATTGACTTGAAGTATTTTTTTTGTGTCTCATATGCATTCTCATATTGTTAGTGTCAGTAGTACACAAACTGCTAAGTTTGGTGTCTTGCATGCATTGTTATTTGATTCTTGTTGCATTTTGATTATTAAAAATCCAAAAATATTTTTAATTTGTGTCTTTTCAAGTCAATGATACAAAGAATTGAAGATTTAGAACATACTGCAGAGGAATTATACAGAAAAAGCTGAGCATTCAAAAATGCCCAGTGAAGAAGGCAGACTGGCGTTTAAACGCCAGCCAGGGTACCTGGTTGGGCGTTTAACGCCCAAAGAGGTAGCATTTTGGGCGTTAAACGCCAGAATGTATACCATTCTGGGCGTTTAACGCCAGGATGGTGCTAGGGAGAAGATTTTGTTTTCAAATCAATTTTTTTTCAAATTTTTCAAAATCAAATCTTTTTCAAATCAAATCTTTTCAATCAAATGTTTTCAAAATCAATTTCTTTCCTTTTTAAAAGATACTTACTAACAATTAATGATTTGATTGAACATCTCAAATTTGTTACCTTTTCTGTTGAGAAAGGTTTTTAATGTTTGAATCATATCTTTTCTTGTTAGGCAAGTCATCAATTTTTAAAATCATATCTTTTCAAATTGTTTTTAAAATCATATCTTTTCAAATAGTTTTCAAATCATATCTTCTCAATCACATTTTTTTTTCATATCTTCTTAACCACATCTTTTTCAAAATAACTTTCAATCAAATCTTCTTAATTTCTAATTTCAAATTCTTTTTCAAAAATCACTTAATTTCTTTTCCACTTTTATTTTCGAAAATTAATTAATGTTTTTCAAAATAATTTCAAAATTTTTTACTTGATTTTCGAAAATAAACTTCCCTCCTTCCCACATCCTTCTATTTATGGAGTACTACTCCTTCTAAATGCACAATTCGAATTTTATCAATTAAAATTCGAATTCTCCTTCTCCTTCTTCTTTCTATTTCTCTTTTCCTCTGACACTTAAAGGAATCTCTATACTGTGACATAGAGGATTCCACATTTTCTTGTTCCCTTCTCTTTCATATGAGCAGGAGCAAGGACAAAGGCATTCTTGTTGAAGCTGATCCTGAACCTGAAAGGACTTTGAAGAGAAAGCTAAGAGAAGCCAAAGCACAACTCTCTTTAGAGGACCTGACCGAATTCTTCAAGGAAGAAAACATGGCAGCAGAAAACAACAACAATGCAAACAATGCAAGGAAGGTGCTGGGTGACTTTACTGCACCTACTCCTGATTTTTATGGGAGAAGCATCTCTATCCCTGCCATTGGAGCAAACAACTTTGAGCTTAAGCCTCAATTAGTTTCTCTAATGCAACAGAATTGCAAGTTCCATGGACTTCCAATGGAAGATCCTCATCAGTTTTTAGCTGAATTCTTGCAAATCTGTGACACAGTCAAGACTAATGGGGTTGACCCTGAAGTCTATAGACTGATGCTATTCCCTTTTGCTGTAAGAGACAGAGCTAGAATATGGTTGGACTCTCAACCTAAAGAAAGCCTGGACTCATGGGAAAAGCTAGTCAATGCCTTCTTGGCAAAATTCTTTCCACCACAAAGATGGAGTAAGCTTAGAGTGGAAGTCCAAACCTTTAGACAAAAGGATGGAGAATCCCTCTATGAAGCTTGGGAAAGATACAAACAATTAATCAGAAAATGTCCTTCTGACATGCTTTCTGAATGGAGCATCATAGGTATTTTCTATGATGGTCTCTCTGAACTATCTAAGATGTCCTTGGATAGCTCTGCAGGAGGATCTCTTCATCTGAAGAAGACGCCTACTGAAGCTCAAGAACTGATTGAAATGGTTGCAAATAACCAATTCATGTACACTTCTGAAAGAAATCCTGTGAACAATGGGACTAGTCAGAAGAAAGGAGTTCTTGATATTGACACTCTGAATGCCATTTTGGCCCAGAATAAAATATTGACTCAACAAGTCAATTTGATTTCTCAAAGTCTGTCTGGAATGCAAAATGCACCAAACAGTACTAAGGAAGCTTCATCTGAGGAAGAAGCTTATGATCCTGAGAACCCTTCCATGGAAGAGGTGAATTACCTGGGAGAACCCTATGGTAACACCTATAATTCCTCATGGAGAAATCACCCAAATCTCTCATGGAAGAATCAAGAGAGACCTCAACAAGGTTTCAATAATAATGGTGGAAGAAACAGGTTTAACAATGGTAAACCTTTTCCATCATCTTCTCAGCAACAGACAGAGAGCTCTAAGCAGAATACCTCTGACTTAGCAACCATGGTCTCTGATCTAATCAAAACCACTCAAAGTTTCATGACTGAAACTAGATCCTCCATTAGGAATTTGGAAGGACAAGTGGGTCAGCTGAGCAAGAAAATTACTGAACTTCCCCCAAGCACTCTCCCAAGTAACACTGAAGAAAATCCAAAAGGAGAGTGCAAAGCCATAAACATGGCCGAATTCTGGGAGGAAGAAGAGGCAGTGAACGCCACTGAAGAAGGCCTCACTGGACGTCCACTGGCCTCTAATGAGTTCCCCAATGAGGAACCTTGGGAATCTGAGGCTCAAACTGAGACCATAGAGATTCCCTTGGACTTGCTACTGCCTTTCATGAGCTCTGATGAGTATTCTTCCTCTGAAGAGGATGAGTATGTCACTGAAGAGCAAGTTGCTAAATACCTTGGAGCAATCATGAAGCTAAATGACAAGTTATTTGGAAATGAGACTTGGGAAGATGAACCTCCCTTGCTCACTAAAGAACTGGATGACCTGTCTAGGTAGAAACTACCTCAAAAGAGGCAGGATCCTGGGAAGTTTTCTATACCTTGTACCATAGGCACCATGACCTTCAAGAAGGCCTTGTGTGACTTAGGGTCAAGTGTAAACCTCATGCCCCTCTCTGTAATGGAGAAATTAGGGATCTTTGAGGTGCAAGCTGCAAAAATCTCACTAGAAATGGCAGACAACTCAAGAAAACAAGCCCATGGACTTGTAGAGGATGTTCTGGTTAAGGTTGAAAACCATTACATTCCTACTGATTTCATAGTCCTAGAGACTGGGAAGTGCATGGATGAATCCATCATCCTTGGCAGACCATTCCTAGCCACAGCAAAGGCTGTGATTGATGTTGATAGAGGAGAGTTGATCATTCAAGTGAATGAAGAATCCATGGTGTTTAAGGCCCAAGGATATCCCTCTATCATCATGGAGAAGAAGCATGAAGAGCTTCTCTCAAAACAGAGCCAAGCAGAGCCCCCACAGTCAAACTCTAAGTTTGGTGTTGGGAGGCCACAACCAAAATCTAAGTTTGGTGTTGAAACCCCACATTCAAACTCTAAGTTTGGTGTTGGGAGGTTTCAACAAGGTTCTGAGTGTTTCTGAGGCTCCATGGGAGTCCTCTGTCAAGCTAATGACACTAAAGAAGCGCTTGTTGGGAGGCAACCCAATGTTTTATAATTAATTATTTTCTTTTGTTATTTTATCTTTTTTGTAGGATGATGATCATAAGAAGTCACAAAAACAATGAAAAAAGCAAAAACAGAATGAAAAACAGGAAGAAAAACAGCACACCCTGGAGGAAGATGCTGCTGGCGTTCAAACGCCAGTCAGCCTAGCAGTTGGGCGTTTAACGCCCAGTCTGGCACCTTTCTGGGCGTTTAACGCCAGAAAAGGGCACCAGACTGGCGTTAAACGCCAGTAAAGGGCAACAACCTGGCGTTAAACGCCAGGAATGGGCACCAGCCCGGCGTTTAACGCCAGAAATGGGTCAAAACGTGGATTTTGATGCCATTTGGTGCAGGGATGACTTTTCCTTGACACTACAGGATCTGTGGACCCCACAGGACCCTACCATCACTCTCTCTCTTCTTCCCCCATTCACCAATCACCTCAACACCTCTTCCCCAAAAACCCCTCACCTATCAAATCCCATCTTTCTCTTCACCACTCACATCCATCCTTCATAAAACCCCACCAACCTCACCCTTCAAATTCAAACCACTTTCCCTCCCAAACCCACCCTCAAATGGCCGAACCTTTACCCCCCTCTCTCCTATAAATACCCTTCTTCAACCCTTCATTTTCACACAACCTAAAGACCACTTCTTCCCCCTTTGGCCGAACACACTACCCTCCCCCTCTTCCTCATTTCTTCTTCTTCTACTCCTTTCTTTCTTCTTTTGCTCGAGGACGAGCAAACATTTTAAGTTTGGTGTGGTAAAAGCGTTGCTTTTTCGTTTTTCCATAACCATTATGGCACCAAAGGCCGGAGAAACCTCTAAAAAGAGGAAAGGGAAAGCAAAAGCTTCCACCTCCGAGTCATGGGAGATGGATAGATTCCTCTCAAAGGTGCATCAAGACCACTTCTATGAAGTTGTGGCCTTGAAGAAGGTGATCCCCGAAGTCCCCTTTTTACTCAAAAAGGGTGAATATCCGGAGATCCGCCATGAGATCCAAAGAAGAGGTTGGGAAGTTCTCACCAACCCCATTCAACAAGTTGGAATCTTGATGGTTCAAGAGTTCTATGCCAATGCATGGATCACAAAGAACCATGACCAAAGTGTGAACCCGAATCCAAAGAATTATCTTACTATGGTTCGGGGGAAATACTTGGATTTTAGTCCGGAGAGTGTGAGGGTGGCGTTCAACTTGCCTATGATGCAAGGAGATGAGCATCCTTTCACTAGAAGGGTCAACTTTGATCAAAGGTTGGACCAAGTCCTCAAAGTCACATGTGAAGAGGGCGCACAATGGAAGCAAGATTCAAGAGGAAAGCCGGTTCAATTGAGAAGGCATGACCTCAAACCCGTGGCTAGAGGATGGTTAGAGTTCATACAACGCTCAATCATTCCCACTAGCAACCGGTCCGAAGTTACCATAGACCGGGCCATCATGATCCATAGTATCATGATTGGAGAGGAAATAGAGGTTCATGAGGTTATAGCTCAAGAACTCTATAAAGTGGCAGACAAGACCTCCACTGTGGCAAGATTAGCCTTTCCTCACCTCATTTGTCACCTCTGTTATTCAGTTGGAGTTGACATAGAAGGAGATATCCCCATTGATGAGGACAAGCCCATCACCAAGAAAAGGATGGAATACACAAGAGACCCCTCTCATCAAGAAATCCCTGAGATTCCTCAAGGGATGAACTTTCCTCCACAAAACTATTGGGAGCAACTAAACACCTCCCTAGGAGAATTAAGTTCCAACATGGGACAACTAAGGGTAGAGCATCAAGAACACTCCATTCTCCTCCATGAAATTAGAGAAGATCAAAGAATCATGAGGGAGGAGCAACAAAGACAAGGAAAAGACATTGAGGAGCTCAAGCACTCCATAGGACCTTCAAAAGCAAGGAAGAGCCGCCATCACTAAGGTGGACCCATTCCTTGATTTCCTTGTTCTTTATTCCTTTGTTTTTCGAATTTTATGCTTTATGTTATCCATGTTTGTGTCTTATGATCATTAGTGTCTTAGTGTCTATGCCTTAAAGTTATGAATGTCCTATGAATCCATCACCTTTCTTGAATAAAAATGTGCTTAATTGAAAAAGGAAGAATTGCATGAATTTTGAATTTATAATAGTTTAATTATTTTGATGTGGTGGCAATATTTTTGTTCTCTGAATGTATGTGTAAACAGTGCATATGTATCTTGAATTTGTGGTTCATGAATGTTGGCTCTTGAAAGAATGATGAAAAAGGAGACATGTTACTGAGGATCTGAAAAATCAATAAAATGATTCTTGAAGCAAGAAAAAGCTATTCAAAAAAAAAAAAAAAAAAAAAAAGAGAAAAAAAACCGAAAAAAAAAAAATCGAAAAAAAAGAAAGAAAAGAAAGAAAAAGAAAAGAAATAAAGTTGTGATCCAAGGCAAATAAGAGTGTGCTTAAGAACCCTGGACACCTCTAATTGGGGACTTTAGCAAAGCTGAGTCACAATCTGAAAAGGTTCACCCAATTATGTGTCTGTGGCATGTATGTATCCGGTGGTAATACTGGAAGACAGAGTGCTTTGGGCCACAGCCAAGACTCAATAAATAGCTATGTTCAAGAATCATCATACTTTACTAGGAGAATCATTAACACTATCTGGACTCTGAGTTCCTAAAGAAGCCAACCATTCTGAATTTCAAGGGATAGATTGAGATGCCAAAACTGTTCAGAGACAGAAGGTTAAAAGCCCCGCTCATCTAATTAATACTGATCTTCACAGATGTTTTTGGAATTCATTGCATATTCTCTTCTTTTGATCTTATTTGATTTTCAGTTGCTTGAGGACAAGCAACAATTTAAGTTTGGTGTTGTGATGAGCGGATAATTTGTATACTTTTTGGCATTGTTTTTAGTATGTTTTTGATATCTTTTAGTTAGATTTTAGTACATTTTTATTAGTTTTTATTTAAAATTCACTTTTCTGGACTTTACTATGAGTTTGTGTGTTTTTCTGTGATTTCAGGTATTTTCTGGCTGAAATTGAGGGACCTGAGCAAAAATCTGATTCAGAGACCAAAAAGGACTGCAGATGCTGTTGGATTCTGACCTCCCTGCACTCGAAGTGGATTTTCTGGAGCTACAGAAGCCCAATTGGCGCGCTCTCAACGGCGTTGGAAAGTAGACATCCAGGGCTTTCCAGCAATATATAGTCCATACTTTGTCCAAGATTTGATGGCCCAAACCCGCGAAGCAATCCGGCCTCAGGAATTCCAGCGTTAAACGCCGGAACAGGAATAAAAGTTGGAGTTAAACGCCCAAACTGGCATGGGAGCTGGCGTTTAACTCCAGAAAAGGTCTCTACACGAATTTCCTTGATTGCTCAGCCCAAGCACACACCAAGTGGGCCCGGAAGTGGATTTTTATGTCATTTACTCATTTCTGTACACCTTAGGGTTACTAGTTTACTATTAATAGGACCTTTTACTATTGTATTAGTAGACTTTGGTAGCTATCTTCACTTTTATGCTATCTTAGATCTTTGGGAGGCTGGCCATTCGGCCATGCCTGGACCTTATGCTTATGTATTTTCAACGGTGGAGTTTCTACACACCATAGATTAAGGGTGTGAAGCTCTGCTGTACCTCGAGTATTAATGCAATTACTATTGTTCTTCTATTCAACTCCGCTTGTTCTTTATCTAAGATATCACTCGTTCTTCAACCTATGAACAAGGTGACTGACAACCATTCTTGTTCTACAAGCATTCGAGGCTTTAGTGAATATCTCTTGGATTCTTCGGAATCTTCGTGGTATAGGCAGGACCTGATGGCGGCATTCAAGAGAATCCGGAAGGTCTAAACCTTGTCTGTGGTATTCTGAGTAGGATTCAATGATTGAATGACTGTGACGTGCTTCAAACTCCTAGCAGGCGGGGCGTCTGGTGACAGATGCAAAAGTATCGATGGATATTATTCCGGCCTGACCGAGAACCGACAGCTGAATTCCGCTATGCCGTGACAGGACATATGCAATCGCTTTCACTGCGAGGATGGGAGGTAGCTGCTGACAACAGTGAGACCCTACACGAGCTTGCCATGGAAAGGAGTAAGAAAGGATTGGATGAAGGCTGTAGGAAAGCAGAGAGACGGAAGGGAAGGCATCTTCATACACTTGTCTGAAGCTCTTACACCAATGATATACATAAGTATCACTATCTTTATCTTTTATGTTATTTTCGTTCATCATCATCATATACATTTGAGTTTGCCTGACTAAGATTTACAAGATGACCATAGCTTGCTTCAATACTAACAATCTCCGTGGGATCGACCCTTACTCACGTAAGGTTTATTACTTGGACGACCCAGTGCACTTGCTGGTTAGTTGTGCGAAGTTGTGTAATGCCATGGTATTGAGCGCACCAAGTTTTTGGAGCCATTACCAGGGATTATGAGAGTTGTGAAAAAGTATAGTTCACAATTTCGCCGACCATGCTATTATGTGCATCTCTGGCTAATTCGGAGTTCTGTGCGGCACTTAGAAAATACCATCGGATATGTAGTAGTGAGAATCAAGAATGCAATTGTGAGTTGGTAGCACCTGACTCTGATGACCAGGTCTGCTTTCCTACTTTGACCCAGGGGGAGCGTCCTTTCTTCTATGCATATGATTTCTTTTTTAGCCAGATGGATATTACTCTTCCTTTTTCTTCCTTTGAGACCGAGTTGTTGTGGTCTTGTAACGTGGCGCCATCTCAGCTTCACCCGAATTCTTGGGGTTTTATTAAGATTTTTCAGATGGTTTGTCATGAATTCGGCATTAAGCCCTCTTTGACTCTTTTTCTGTATTTGTTTGCGTTGACCAAACCTAGGACTACCAAAAAGAAAGCTTCTTGGATTTCTTTTAGGTCGGCCCAGGGGCATAAAGTCTTCTCCATGTATGATGAGTTTTTTCGCGATTTTAAGAATTACTTTTTCAAGATCCGAGCTGTTGAAGGAGCTCGCCCTTTCTTCTTGGATGAGAATGACGAGCCTCGTTTTCCCTTAGAGTGGCAGAGAAATGTAGTTGTGTCTAGGTATACCTGGGAGATGCTAGATGAGGTCGAGCAGGCCTTTGTTGCTGCTTTGGAGGATATTTGGGGGGAACCTCCTCATCTTGAGACCAAGAAATTTCTGGGGGATCCGTCTTTGATTCGTGCTGTGCTGGGTATTTTATAGACTGTGCTCTCCTGTCTTTGTTTTCTTGCTTTCTTTTTTGGGTATTCATAAGTCGTTTGTATTTTTATTTGTTTTTCAGAGATGTCAAAGAATAATGACTCACTGAAGGCCTTTAGGAAGGCGAGGAAAGCTACCGCGGCTCAGAATGTCCCAGCCAAGGTGGTCGGGGAAGGGTCCTCCCAGGATTTGTCGAAGCCATCTGTCCCGAGCTCTCCTGGGCCGAGGAGGATGATCCCGACCCCTCGGGTTCGTTTGGTTGATCCGCCTCAAACTTCAGTTGGTACCTCTGCTCCTTCAATCGCTCATCCTCCAAAAAGACCTCGGACTGTCGAGCCATTTAATCTTGGTGCTCCTGACTTTGATGCAGTTGGATTTGTGGATCAACAGATTGCTCCCTATGGTGTCATGCCTACTGACGATGTATCTATTCTTCGTCATTTGGATTATATTACCCAGAGCGGTATTACGCTGGCACATATGGAGCGGCTCAATACCGAACTACTCAAGATCTTCCTATTCATGCTACCAAGGCTTTTATGGAGGAGTCGAAGTCAGAGTTTGATCAAATCAAGGGTTTGAAGGAGGAGCTCGAGGTGAAGGTGTCCGAGCTGGAAAAGGAGCTGAAGGGGGAGAAGGCCCGGTCAGTTGGTCTGGCGGCTGCTGCATAACTGGCCGAAGATACGGCACTAAAACATAAGGATAGCTATGTTACCACTTATAAGGAGCTGATAGGTCTTAGGGAGGAGTTGGAGTCTGCCCGAGCTGATTATGCCGAGCTCCAAGGTCATCTTGTAGGCAGTGTAACTGCTGCTTATGAGAATCTGGTGGAGCAGTTCTGGATTGTTGCCCCTGATGCCGATTTGACTCTTGTTAGTCTTGATAACGTAGTAAAGGATGGCAAGATTGTCCCGGATGATCCCGATGATGACATTGAACATCCTCTTGCGCCTTCTCTTAAAGCTTCTGCTATGCCAGTTTCTTCAGCCCCATCGACCGTGGTTGAGCCAGATCCTGATTGTCAGATTTTGAATCGAGGCGACGGAACAGTGGATGCTGTGCCTCTCCAGACTCGCCCTCCTTCTCCCCAAGATGCTGCTACTGGGAAGCCATTAGATCCTCTATGATTTCTCTATCATGTTTGTGTATAGCCCGTTTTGTGGGCTTTTGAACTCTTTATCTTTGTAACTGTTGTTTTGTTGACTGTTGATACTTTCTGTTGCTTGTTTAGCAACTTTGTTTTGAAAAACAAAGTGACTTTTTGAGCTTTCTGGACTGATTTGGGTGGCCTCTGAAGCTTGCTATTATCATAATTTAGTAGTTTTTATATCTGTCTGCTTTGCACTTGTCTTGGCACCTTCGTAAGTTTCTATCTAACATGATTAACTTGATCCTTTGGTCTGGCGCTGCTCTAATGTTGCTGAACTTGGTTTTTGTTTGTTTGTAGCCCTCCTTTTTGGACCTTACTTAAGGTCTTCTTCCGAGGGTAGCTTTATCATGTCGGTTACTGTCAAATTACTCGATAATCCTCTTTTATTCAGGTCGCTTTCAGGGATTATCTTTGTAGCTTTGTATTTTGGACCGACTTCGTCATGTCGGGCTTTGGTCGAGTTACTTGATAATCCTTTTTTTTGGACCTTGTTTAGGTCTCTTTCAGGGATTTATCTTTTGTAACTTTATCTTTCCGGGCCGACTTTGTCATGTCGGGCTCTGTCGAGTTACTTGATAATCCTCTTTCTTGGACCTTGTTCAGGTCTCTTTCAGGGATTATCTTTTGTAACATTTTGTAGGAGTCTAACTTCGTCACGTCGGGCTCTTCGAAGTTATAGTAATCCTCTTTTATAGAGTTGGCCAGACCTCTTTCCAGGGCTTTACTTATAACTTGGTTTATTGGGGCTGGCCGACTTTAGGTGTCGGCCAGCCTTTAAGCTATTTTATAGCAATCCATTTTATTAGGACCTCGTCAGGTCCTTTCTATGGATCACTTTCTATAGCTTCTTGTATTATTCTATTTTCACCTTTGCCAATTTTGTAGAATTTTGGGTTTTAACCCTCGTTTTTATCGTGATCGCACAGTGAATTTGGTTTTCACTTTCTGTCGATCTGTAGCTTTATAATCGGGCGATGATTGTTTTTAGAATAATACGACTTGAACGTTTGTAGAAAATCAGAAAAAATTTTATTAAGAGAAATGCAAATATATACACGTGGGGGTTAGTTTGTAGGTCTTGGGCCTGGCACCTCGTTAAAAAAACCTTTTCAGGAAAAAGAGTGTGCCTTGTCCCAAGGTCCCTTATCCTCCCTAACTATAGTACCTTCTTAAGTTGCAGGCGTGCCATGACCTTGGTAGCTCTCGCCCGTCGAGTTTGGAAAGCCTGTACTAGCCCTTCTCTAGCACTTCTATGACTCGGTAGGGTCCTTTCCAATTTGCAGCCAGCTTTCCTTCTCCAGGTCGAGTTGTTCCAATGTCATTTCAGATTAGAATGAGGTCATTCTTCATGAAGGTCCGCTGTATTACTTTTTGATTGTATCTGGAAGCCATTCGTCGTTTCAATGCTTCTTCCCTTATCCGAGCTCTTTCTCGGACTTCTGGGAGTAATTCGAGCTCTTCCCTTTGAAGTTGGGGATCTTTCTTCAACCTCTACTGGGATCATAGCCTCCATTCCGTAAGCTAATCGGAAAGGTGATTCCCTTGTTGTGAAATGTGGGGTCGTTCGATACGCCCATAGAACTTGTGGGAGCTCCTCAGCCCAGGCTCCCTTTGCATCCTGTAATCTCCGTTTTATCCTTGCTAATATAACTTTGTTGGCAGCTTCGGCTTGCCCATTGGCTTGGGGATGCTCAACAGAGGTGAATTATTGTTTTATATTCAAGTCGGCCGCTAATTTTCTGAAGCCTGCGTCTGTGAACTGGGTACCATTGTCGGTGGTGATGGAGTATGGAATTCCGAACCTTGTGACGATATTTCGATATAGGAATTTCTGACTTCTTTGAGCTGTGGTATTGGCTAGGGGTTCTGCCTCGATCCATTTTGTGAAGTAGTCTATTCCTACTATGAGGAATTTGACCTGTCCGGATCCTTGGGGAAAGGGTCCAAGGAGATCGAGTCCCCATTTTGCGAATGGCCATGGTGAGGTTATGCTGATGAGTTCCTCGGGCGGGGCGGTGTGGAAGTTGGAATGCTTCTGACATGGCGAACATGTCTTTACGAAGTCTGTGGCTTCTTTTTGTAGGGTTGGCCAATAGAATCCGGCCCATAGTACTTTTTTGGCAAGTGCTTGTGCTCCGAGGTGATTGCCACAAATGCCACTGTGTACTTCTTCTAAGATGTCCTTAGTATTGTAAGTCAGCACGCATTTTAGCAATGGTGTTGAAATCCCTCTTTTGTATAAAGTGTTGTTTATGATGGTATAGTGTTGTGCTTCCCATTTTAACTTCTTTGCCTCTTTCTCATCTGTAGGGAGGGCCTCTGTTGTGAGTTAATTAATTATGGGGGTCATCCATCCCTGATCGCGACCTGTTATGGCTAGGACCTTTTCTTCTTCCGAGATTGATGGCTTCTGTAGAATTTCTTGGATAATGCTTCTATTGTTACCTCCTGGTTTGGTGCTGGCTAGTTTTGAGAGTGCATCGGCCCGGGCATTCTGTTCTCGGGGTATGTGTCGAATCTCATATTCTCCGAGTTGTCCGAGCTGTTCCCTGGTTTTGTCCAGATACTTTTTCATATTGAGGTCCTTGGCTTGGTAGCTGCCTGTTATTTGTGAAGTGACTACCTGTGAATCACTGAAGATGATAACTTTTTGAGCTCCGACCTCCCTAGCCATCTTCAAGCCTGCTAGTAGTGCCTCATATTCTGCTTGATTATTTGAGGCGGGGAATCCAAATTTGAGGGAGAGTTCGATCTGGGTCCCCTGGTTGCTTTCGATTATTATGCCTGCGCCACTTCCTGTTTTATTTGAGGATCCGTCCACGTATAGATTCCATTATGTGGGGACTTCCGGTGTGTCCGTAAATTCCGCAATGAAGTCGGCCAGATATTGAGATTTGATTGCCGTCCGAGCTTCGTATTGAAGGTCGAATTCGGACAGCTCGACTGCCCATTGCAAGAGTATTCCTGCCAAGTCTGTTTTCTGTAAGATCCCTTTTATGGGCTGGTTAGTTCAAACTTTAATGGTGTGAGACTGGAAATATGGGCGAAATCGACAAGATGTTATTATGAGAGCGTAAGCAAATTTTTCTATTTTCTGGTAGTTTAGCTCGGATCCCTGCAATGCTTTGCTGATAAAGTACACGGGTTGCTGTCCGCTGTTGTCCTCTCGGACCAGTGCTGAAGCTATTGCCCGATTTCCCACTGCGAGGTACAAGATGAGCGGTTCCCCCTTCCGAGGCCGACTTAATATAGGTGGTTATCCCAGAAACTTTTTAAAGTTTTGGAAGGCTTGTTCGCACTCAACTATCCATTCAAATTCCTTTCCCTTTCTTAGAGTGGTGTAGAAGGGGAGAGATCTTATTGCGGATCCCGCCAGGAATCTAGACAAGGCTGCCAGCCGTCCGTTGAGTTGTTGCACCTCTTTTATAAAAGTCGGGCTTTTCATGTCGAGTACAGCCCTGCACTTGTCCGGGTTTGCTTTGATTCCTCTCTGTGTGATCATAAAACCCAAGAATTTACCGGCTTCTACCGCGAAGGTACATTTTGTGGGATTGAGTCGCATGCCGTGTTGTCTTATGGTGTCGAATACTTGTGTCAGGTCGGATAGTAACATCTCTTCGTTTTGCGTCTTCATTAGCATGTCGTCTACATAGACCTCCATGATTTTTCTGATGTGATCCAAAAAAACTTTATTCATTAATTTTTGGTAAGTGGCTCCCGCATTTTTGAGACCGAAAGGAATAACAATGTAACAGTAATTTGCCTTTGGGGTTAAGAAAGAGGTTTTTTCTTGGTCGGGTGGGTACATTGGGATTTGGTTATATCCCGAGTATGCGTCCATAAAGGAGAGGTATTTGTATCCGGAGGAGGCATCTACCAGTGCGTCGATGTTCGGGAGTGGATAAGGATCTTTTGGACAAGCTTTGTTGAGATCGGTATAATCGGTGCACATTCTCCACTTCCCATTTAACTTTTTTTACCAAAAGGACATTAGCAAGCCAGAGCGGGTATTTGACTTCTCTTATGAAGCCTGCCTCCAGTAGAGCTCGTACCTGTTCTTCCACCGCTTGAGAGCGTTCTGGTCCTAGCTTTCTGCGTCTTTGTTGTACCAGCCGAGATCCTGGGTAGACTGCTAGCTTATGGCACATTAGTTTGGGATCTATACATGGCATGTCTGCGGCCTTCCATGCAAAGAGGTCGGCATTATCACGTAGGAACTGTATGAGTGATTCTCTTGTGTCCCCTTTTAAGAGTGTGCCGATGTTGGTTATTTGGTCCGAGGTGTTTCCGATCTGGATTTTCTCTATTTCTCCTTCGGGTTGTGGGCGAAGCTCCTCTCGCCTCCGAGCTCCACCAAGCTCGATTGTGTGGAATTCTTCACCTCTGCCCCTGAGGTTTAGACTTTCGTTGTAACAGTGGCGCGCCATTTTCTGGTCTGCCTTTACTGTGGCTATTCCTTCTGCGGTTGGGAATTTCATGCATAGATGCGGAGTTGAGACTATTGCGCCGAGTTGATTTAACGTTGTCCGACCTATTATAGCATTATAGGCTGAGCTTACGTCAATGATGATGTAGTCTATTTTGAGTTTTCTTGACTGACTTCCCTTTCCAAAAGTTGTGTGGAGCGGAATGTATCCCATTGGTTGAACTGGGGTATCTCCTAACCCGAACAGGCTGTCCAGATATGCTCTGAGTTCCTTTTCTTCCAAGTCGAGTTTGTCGAAGGCGGTTTTGAATAGGATATTGGCCGAGCTCCCATGGTTTATCAGTGTGCGATGGAGATTTGCGTTTGCCAGTATGATTGTGATGACCATGGGATCGTCATGTCCTGATGTGATGCCGGATGCGTCTTCTTTGGTAAAAGTGATTGCCGGGATGTCGGGTGCTTCCTTCCTTTCCGTGATGTGATATATGTCTTTGAGATGTCTTTTGCGGGATGACTTGGAGATTCCTCCTCCGGCGAATCCGCCGTGTATCATGTGGACGTGTCTTTCTGGTGTCCGGGATGATCGCATAGTGGGTCCGACATCCTCTGCTTTTCTTCTTTTCCTTTGTTCATCTTCGTGGGTGGCCAGATATTGATCTAACCTTCCTTCTCATACAAGCTTTTCTATGACGTTTTTAAAATTGAAATACTCATTGGTGGAGTGTATGCGGATCCGATGATATTCACAGTATTCAGCCTGGTTTCCTCCTCCTTTTTTGCCTTTGAGTGGTCGAGCTGGTGGTATTTTTTTTGTGTTGCAAACTTCTCTGTAGACATCCATAAGAGACACCCGAAGAGGGGTGTAATTGTGGTACTTTTTGATTTTTTCTCCGTGTCTATCTTCCTTTTTTCTGGAATCTTTATCTTTATCCTGAGGGGTGAACCTTGGTTTTGATGTCTCTCCTAATCGGGAGTTTTCCTCCATGTTGATGTACTTTTCTGCTCGCTCTTGCACTTCGTTTAGAGATGTGGGAGACTTCTTTGATATGGATTGACTGAAAGACCCTTCTCGTAGACCGTTAATGAGACCCATGATGGCAGCTTCTGTTGGAAGGTTTTGTATATCCATGCATGTCTTGTTGAATCTCTCCATGTAGTTTCGCAGGGTTTCGCGCTCTCCTTGTCTGATTCCTAGTAAGCTCGGAGCATGTTTTGCTTTGTCCTTTTGGATGGAGAATCTGGCAAGGAATTTTTCAGCCAAGTCATCGAAACTTGAGATGGACCTAGGAGGGAGGCTGTCGAACCATCTAATTGCTGTTTTTGTTAAAGTGGTTGGAAAGGCTTTGCAACGAACTGCATCCGAGGCATCGGTGAGGTACATTCTGCTTCTGAAGTTGCTGAGATGATGGGTGGGATCTGTCGTGCCGTCGTACAAGGTCATGTCTGGGAGTTTGAAGTCTTTTGGAATTCTTGTTTTCATGATCTCCCTGGTGAATGGATCTTGTTCCTTGCGGGTGCTATCTTCGGGGGTAGAATGGCTGGCTTTAGTCTTAACATCGGCCTCAAGTTTTGAAAGTTTGTTCTCCAATTCCCGGCGTCGTCTTATTTCTCTTTATAGATCCTTTTCGGCCTGTCGTTGACGTAGAGCATCTTCCTCAAGTTGCTTTAACCGACTTTGGAATGCCTCCAGGTCTCCCTTATTTAGGGAGTTTTTATCATTGACTTGAGGAGTATCTTTTGGTGTTGTGCCCACGTTTTTGTGCGGCATTATTTCTTCTAGATCTGAGGTGTGATCGTTGTCATGGTCGTCCGCCATGGTAATGGGGTGACTTCCAGGTCCCCGGCAACGGCGCCAATGTTCCGAGGGTTACCTAAAACTATAGGTAGATCTCGGACGAGATCTTCTGTGTGGATCGGAGCTGTTGTGTCTGACTTGTTGGACTTGGCGATGGTGCTGATCCTTTGTCCCCGGAGGGTGGGTGGTACCTGCAAGGGACTCCGATACTTAAGTTAGCAAGGGTATTAAGCAGGTATTGAGTAGAATCAGAGTATGAGTTATACCTGGGTGCTCCAGTGTATTTATAATGGTGTTGAGTGACCTTTTGTAGATAAGATAAGTTCATTATCTTATCTTTTATCTTATCTTTATCTTTCATGGGAACTGCCTTTATCTCTACGGGCTTGGGCTGCCCTTGGATTTGGGATGTGTTCCTCTATTTGGGCCCTTTGTTTGGGCTTTCCTGTGACTTGGCCGAGCTCTTTGAGAAGGGGTCGGGTTGTCCTGACCTGAAGAGGTCGGTCGCTTTGTCTGTAGAACATCCCGGGTCGAACAGCTCGACCCAGGGTATGAACAGTGATAGAGCGAAGTATGGTTCCTCCTTATTTTATTTCTATTTTACTTTGTTGTAATTTCTCTCACATTTCTTTGTATATTTATCTTTGTTGTCTTAGAGGCTTTATTTCTAAACTGAGAGATAGGTTGTATAAGCTGTTTTAAACTTGAAAGCTCTGTCGTAGTCTGTTTGAGCTAGTCGGCCTAAACTCCGCAGGTAGTGACTAGTCTTCTATATTGTATCTTGGAGCTTTGTTGATCTATTAATTACTACATTGTATCTTGGAGCTTTGTTGCAAAGTTGTATATATTATGTTTTGTATCCTTTTGTGCCAAATGCATTTAGTTACCATGTACGAACACTTCACGTATGTAATTCCGTATTATGCGACTTTGAGCTTTATTCCTTCATCGGGCTTTTAGTTATATAAATTCTTGGAAATATATACATACATATATATATATATGTACTATATGTAAGCTTTAGAACTGTCGTGGCACCTTGTTATCCTTTGCTTTACGGCTAGAGGTAAGGCGTAGGGTAACTGGGTGTTACATATTGGGCCTGACTTTTGCATTGGGTTAGGGTATGAACAGTGCCCTTGCTTGAGTCCGAGCTTCCAAGAGGTTGGGCTCAAGCAATTGGAAACCTCGCCTTCGTTCATCGGGTGCCCCTGCTTTGAGGTCAGGTTCACGACGTGTTTCAAATTTTTTAACGTTACTGCATTAAATGAGGGGCGAGCTTTGTGTGGTAATTTTCCTTGGAATTCGCACATAGTTTTAAAGAAGGCTATGGAATTACCTTTTTTCCCTTTTCCTTTATAAAACGTTTGCGTGCTCCTCTTCTTCTTCTTTTTCTCATTTATGAAAGTGCTTCATAAACTCCCTTCATCGCAAAGACTCTCTCTTGTTCGTTTTGCAACTGCCTTCCATTTTTCAAGATTTTCTTTATCTTGGTTTGTTTGAAAGAATTCTTTGAAGAGGATCATCCGTGATTTGTTGCTTGACGTGTGCCTCCCTTTTAGATAGTATTGTCTTTCTTCCTGTTCCGGAAGTTGACCAAGAGTACATTGATGTATTCCGTAGACACCATGAATATGTGAAAGTCGGGAAGAAGAGAAAAATTATGAGTTAGTAGTGTCAGATCCTAAGGAGAGAGTGTGTTTCCCTCCGTTAGTCAACTCAGAACGCCCTTTTTTCTATGCACATGATTGCTTCTTTACAAAATTAAGCATTAAATTTCCTTTCTTTGACTTTGAGACGAGCATCCTCTGGACTTGTAATGTCGCTCCACCCAGCTTCACCCAAATTCTTGGAATTTTCTCAAAATGTACCAACTTCTATGCTACGAGCTCGATGTCTGACCTTCTCTCAAGGTCTTTTTCCACTTTTTTGTTTTGGCTAAGCCCAGGTCTTCGAAAGGGAAGTCGTGTTCATTTTCCTTTCGAGCTGTTCAGGGTAGAAAGGTTTCTTTCATTTTTGATGAATCCTTCCATGACTTCAAAAACTATTTCTTCAAAGTCCAAGTTATAGAGGGTGTCCGACTTTTTTATCTAGATGAGAATAACGAACCTTCCTTTCCATTGTATTTGCAAGAAAAACCTGTGATAGCCAAGTACAGTGTAGATATCCTAGACGAGCCGGGCACTTCACTTGGTTACTAAAAAGTTCTTATGGGACCCCAGTCTGCTTCAATCCGAGCTAGGTAGCCTTCCGTCCTTTAGCTTTATGATTCCTGGTCGTAATTTGTTTAACTAAGGTGCCCCTTTTATTTTTATTTTACAAAACAAATGGCTCCCAAATCTACAACAATGAAACAAATCCGCTAAACTAGGAAAACTGTTGTAGCTCATGGTATACGGAAAAAAGAAGTCGGGGGTGCTTCCACCCAACCTTTGCCGAAGAAGTCAGATTCGGGCTCTTCAGCTCAGAAAAAGTTCATTCTCACTTCATCAAGTCAGTTGTATCTCCTGACTCGCCTCTAGAGAGCTCGGTTGCTCCTCTTTCTCCTTTATCTTCGGAACCTCCTTCTAAGAAACAAAAGACTGCTGAAGAGGTGAGCATTTACTATAAAGGGTTTGACGAGATTGCCTGGAGTGAAAAGAATATTCTCCCTCATAGTCGCATTAGCATGGATGATGTGGTTATTCAAAACTATCTTAATCTTATGGCCTGCAATGGCATTCGGATAGCAGGAGTGTGTGTGTCTCTAGCCAAAGAGTTGAAAAAGACTCCCCTCAGTGCCACTCGAAGCTCTTTTGAAGCTACCTGAGCTGAAGTGGAGAGGCATAAAGAGATTAAGAGGGAGTTGGAGGAGGAGAAGGCTGGTCTAACATCTGACTTAGAGAAAGTCCAATCTCGGGTAAAGAAGGTGGAGGTGGCCGTAGCTATAGCGGAGGGGGTTAATAAGAGAGCGGATGAGAGCTATACCAAGGTATATGGGGAGAAACTTGAGCTTCAAGAGGAGTTGGAAAAGGCCAAAGAGATATACGCCACTCTTGAAATGTCCATTGTCGAAGGAAAGGACGGAATGTTTAATAACCTGAAGACAAGTCCAAGTCCTTGCCCCCGGGGTCAATCTCTCTCTGTTCAATCAGGAGAATATAGTAGTTGATGGGAAGATCATCCTGGCCCCTGAGGATAATGAAAAGTCTTTACCCTACCCGAAGTCTTCAAGTACTAGGGTCGGGCAAACTTCACAGGTGGTGCACGAAATTGTAATCTCAATGGCACCAACAACTTGGTATGCACAATTGTAATCTCAACTCTTTTTCACAACTTTGCACAACTAACCAGCAAGTGCACTAGGTCGTCCAAGTAATAAACCTTACGTGAGTAAGGGTTGATCCCACGGAGATTGTCGGCTTGAAGCAAGCTATGGTCATCTTGTAAATCTCAGTCAGGCAAATTCAAATGGTTATGAAGTTTTGATAATTAAAAGATAAATAAAACATAAAATAAAGATAGAGATACTTATGCAATTCAGTGGTGGGAATTTCAGATAAGCGTATGGAGATGCGTTATTCCTTTTGAATCTCTGCTTTCCTACTGCCTTCATCCAACCTTTATACTCCTTTTCATGGCAACCTGTATGTTGGGTGTCACCGTTGTCAATAGCTACTTCCTGTCCTCTTAGTGAAAATGGTCCTCTACAGTTTCTGTACGGCTAATCAACTGTCGGATTGCTCGTCTCGGATGAAGAATACCATACACAGATATCGTATGGCTAATCAGCTGTTGGTTCTCGATCGTATAGGAATAGAATTTACTATCCTTTTGCGTCTATCACCACACCCTACAGTCACGAGTTTGAAGCTCGTCACAGTCATCCCATCCCAAATCCTACTCGGAATACCACAAACAAGGTTTAGACTTTCCGGATCCCAAGAATGCTGCCAATAGATTCTAGCCTATACCATGAGGACTCTAATCTCATATTCAAATACCCCATTGTCAGAGGGGATTCAATGTGAATCGTTGATTAGAAACCCAAGAGATATACATTCAAGCTTGTCTTCATGTAGAACGGAAGTGGTTGTCAATCACGCGTTCATAAGTGAGAATGGTGATGAGTGTCACATAATCATCACATTCATCATGTTCTTGTGTGGGAATGGATATCTTAGAATAAGAATAAGCATGAATTGAATAGAAAACAGTAGTACTTTGCATTAATACTCGAGGAACAGCAGAGCTCCACACCTTAATCTATGGTGTGTAGAAACTCCACCGTTGAAAATACATAAGTGAAAATAGGGTAGGCATGACCAAATGGCCAGCCTCCCAAAATGTGAACAATGGTCCAAAGATGTTCCCAAAGCTCAAAGATCTCTAATATAATAGTAAAAAGTTCTATTTATACTAAACTAGTTACTAGGGTTACAGAAACAAGTAAATGATGCAGAAATCCACTTCCGGGCCCACTTGGTGTGTGCTTGGGCTGAGCATTGAAGCTTTCACATGTAAAGGTCTTCCTTGGAGTTAAACGCCAGTTTGTAACTTGTTTCTGGCATTTGACTCCAGCTTGCAACTTGTTTCTGGCGTTTAACGCCAGAATAGGGCAGAAAGCTGGCGTTAAATGCCAGTTTGCGTCATCTAAACGCAGGCAAAGTATAGACTATTATATATTACTGGAAAGCCCTGGATGTCTACTTTGCAACGCAATTGAGAGCGCGCCATTTAGACTCCTTTAGCTTCAAAAAATTCATTTCGAGTGCAAGGAGGTCAGAATCCAACAGCATCAGCAGTCCTTTTTCAGCCTATGAATCAGATTTTTGCTCAGGTCCCTCAATTTCAGCCAGAAAATACCTAAAATTACAAAAAAATACACAAACTCATAGTAAAGTCTAGAAATATGAATTTTGCTTAAAAACTAGAAAAATGTACTAAAAACTAACTAAATCCTACTAAAAACTATCTAAAAACAATGCCAAAAAGCGTATAAATTATCCGCTCATCAACAGGCTCCTGAGTCTTTCCCCGAGGTAGTCAATGTCGAGCTCCCTTCTTCACTCCTAGTGCTATTCCAGCTGTGCCGTCTCTATTCATCCTCCGACCCCTCCTGCTCGAGGTCAAGACATTGTGATGGGGGAGGACCTTAACCCTCTTCTTGGCCCCTCTTCGTAGATTTTCGTAGTTTTTTCTTTTGTTGTTGAATAGCCCGACTTGTGGGTCTTGATGAAAAATTTTAATTTGTAATAGTTAGTAGTTTTTTGAATACTTTACTTTATATCAGTTGTAGTTTTAACAACTTTTGTAGTTGCATTCAAACAACTTTGAAACTTAGAGAAAGTCTTTTTGCTCCATAAATGAAGCTAAGCCTTTTTTGGAATTTGACTTTTATATGGTTGCTTAGTTTGTTATTATATCTTAGCAACTTTTTTTCGATCCTTCTCTTTTCCTGAACCCAAGCAATGAATTCATTTGTGTAGATTTTCTTTTTCAAGTTCCGATTTTGTGTAGTCAGACTTTGTTAAGTTACTTTTACACTTCGTTTTTGTTCCACCTTTATAATTGAGGTCAATTTTTACGAGTTGTTTATATAACTTCTTACATTAATTTGTACCTCGACGTTTCATCTTGTCGATCCTTTTAGATCGGACAATAATTTTTGCGGTTTGTCGAACTTAAATTAATGCATTTTTATAGGAAAATTTCTTAAAAGAAAATGGAATTTTTATTGATGTATAAGAAATTCCTTTAAAAAACCTATTACTAAGGGTTTTAACCGCCCTTAGCTCTTGTTGTGATGCCTCGTTAAAATCTCTTTTAGAAAAAAATTTTTTTAGAGAAAAATCTTAAGGTTGGGAAAAAGAGTAGATCAGGGGACAAGGTTTACTTCCTAACTGTAGTACTTCTTTAGGTTGCATGCGTGCCAAAACCTCTGGAGCTCTCGTCATTGTAGATCGGACTTCTTGTAGTAACCCTTTTCTAAGACTTCGACAATCTTATGGGGTCCTTTCTAATTTACTGCTAGCTTCTCTTCTTTCGACTTCTGAACTCCGATGTTGTTTTGGATCAGTGTGAGGTTGTTAGTAGTGAAACTTCTTTTGATCATCTTTTAATTATACCTTAAGGTCATCCTCTATTTTAGTGCTTCTTCTTTAATTTGGGCTCGTTTTCGGACTTCTGGGAGTAGGTCGAGCTTCTTCTTTAATTCTTCAATGATTTCTTTGGGAATCATAGCTTCCATTCAGTAAGCAAGTCAGAAAGGTGACTCCCTGTTGTGGAATGAGGGGTTGTCTGATATGCCTATAAAACTTGAGGGAGCTCGTCGGCCCATGCTCCCTTTGCATCTTATAGTCGATGCTTCAACCTGGCCAGTATGACTTTGTTTGCAGCTTCATCCTGTCCATTGGCCTGAGGATGTTCCACCGATGTAAATTGGTATTTTATGTTGAGGTCGACCACTAGATTCCTAAAGGTCAAGTCAGTAAACTGGGTTCCATTGTCCATGGTGATGGAGTGGGAAACTCCAAACCTTGTGACAATGTTCTTATAGAAGAAGTTCTGACTTCTCTGGGCAGTGATAGTTGCTAGTGGTTCTGCCTCAATCCACTTGGTGAAGTAGTCAATACCTATTATGAAGTATTTGATATGTCTTGGTGCTTCGGAAAATGGTTTGAGAAGATCAAGTCCCCATTTTGACATGAAAATTGGCATGCTTTTGGCAAGGCAGACATCTTTTAACTCAGCCGCTTCTCTTTGCAAGGTCGGCCAGAAGAAACCGGCGCGGATCACCTTCTTGGATAGTGATTGGGCTCCCAAGTAATTCCCACATATGCCATTGTGCACTTCTTCTAAGACCTCCTTTGTGTTAAAGGTCGGGACGCACTTTAATAGAGGTGTTGATATGCCTTTTTTATATAGGATATTGTAGACCAAATGTATAATTTTGTGCCCCCCTTATGAGTTTTCGGGCCTCATTTTCCTTTTCAGGGAGGACATCAAATTTAAGATAGTTGACTACAGGGGTCATCCATCCTAAATTTTGGTTAGATATAGTCATCATATTTGAGCTGTCATCTCCTTTCAATATTGATGGTGCATGGAGAGTCTCCTGGATGAGGCTTCTATTGTTGTCCCCATGTCTTATGTAACACCCAAATTACCCTACGCCATACCTCATGCCGTAAAGTAAAGGATAATTAAAGGTCACAATAATTCTAAGGCTTATGCAATAATATATATAGAAACAGTAATTCTAGAAGCCCGATAAAGAAATAAGCTCAAAAATAGAGTTACAAAAGCGCGAAAACGTTCACACGAAGCTAAAAGCAATAAAGCACAAGATATACACATATATATAAGTATAATAGTAATAAAGTAATAGCCACAGCCTGTGGAGTTTAAGCCAACTAGTTACATACAGATATAACAAAGTTTTGAGTTAAAACAGCTTATACAACTTATCTCTCATAGTCAAGCCTCTAATGCAACAAAGTAATAAAGGTACAAAAGATAGAAATAACTATAACAAAATATCCAAAATGACTCCAAAATATGATAAAGATCCTCCACTCTGTTACCATCACGTAACTCACCGAGGTGGGTTACAACCTGCATATGAAAAATAACAACAGAATATAGTATGAGAATTGGAGCTTCTTAGTATGGTAACAGTGCCCAGTAATGTAAGATGTAAGATTCCGGATAACAGAGGCAATCCTAGAACTTCACATCAAGCATAAGATTCAATTTAAAGCATAAATAAATCTAAAACCATAATGAAACAGGGTATTTTATCCTAAGGAATTTCTAGACTAACATTCACAATGTTGTCCCACAGCCTTCACTAGCCTAACCGCCATGCGATCCTATCGCTACCGCCTACCGATCCTCCTCAATCCCAGTAGAAAACACAAGTAAATCATACAAGTAAAGCACAAGTAATTTTTAAGTATAGCAGGTAAATCAAGAAACACTTAAGCATGTTGTACAATAGGCATATTATGCAAGTAAACAAAGCAAGCAGCCATATAGAAGATGCACATGATGAATGCCTATTGGCTGTGATATCACATTGTCGGTTCAACTACCAACCTGACACATCTCCATGGAGATGTTGCCTTTTGGTCACGAATAAAATGGCTACCCCAAGGGATATCGTACCCAGCACATGGTCCAGGGATATAGTGCCCAAGAACACTCATGTGATTTTGAAAGGATACAAGCAGGATACTCAGCCACAGACCTCGCATCTCAATGTAAGCGAGACTAACCACCACCCTTGTGCCACCGCTGTGACCTCGACAAGTGGGATTAACCACCGTCCTTGCCAGGCATATAACGTCTCAACAATATCAGTATAGTACAATATATATATATATATATATATATATATATATATATATATATATATATATATATATATTCATATCTCATTCAATGATCACTTTCACCATTCAGTAATTCACCATTTCTCTTTGATTCCCTGACTCGCCATAATCATTGTTAATCCATTAATTTTAGAAGTTTACCATCAGCTCTTAAGTTTCCACAATCATCATCAATATAGCACTCCAACGGCCCACTCACAACTTCAGAAACCTAAGCCTCCTTCTTCTACACTTTTCACTAGAAAATATCTAATTAGGTTCACTTATTGTATTCTCTATGTTTCAAAGCCTAAAAATAAGTTAAGACATCCTAGATAAGTGTTACAAAAGTTTACAAGCTTGCCAGGAAGGTAAAATAATTAAAAACAAGGTTTTCATTGAAAAATATGGCAGTGTGCGTATGCATAGGAGTGTGCGTACACACGCTCGGAGGAGTCTTCCCAGCTTGTGCGTACGCATGATGTTGTGCGTTTGCACAACTTGTAAATTTTGCAGGGTGTGTGTGCGCACCAGAGTGTGGGAACGCTCCCAACTGTAAGCATATCCCTGTGTGTGCATGCACACCAGAGTGTGCATACGCACGTTTTCAAAAATTTTCAAGGTGTGTGTGCGCACAAGGTGTGCATACGCACAAGTAAAAATATGGCGCCTGTTTAGAGCACGCGCACAACAATGTGCGTGGTGATGAGCGGATAATTTATACACTTTTTATGCTATTTTCCTTCTGTTTTTAGTATATCTTCTTAAGTTTTATTGTGTTTTAGTAGATTTTAGTGAAAAATTCACTTTTTGGATACTTCTTTGAGCTTTTGTGTTTTTTCTATGATTTTAGGTAAATTTTGGGTGAATTTGGCGAGTTTTGGCAAAGTTTGATTCAAAGGCAAAGAAAGCCTAGCAGATGCTATCAGATTCTGACCTTCGTGCATTCAAACACGTATTTCAGGAGCTACAGAGATCCAAATGACACGTTCTCTATGGCATTGGAAATCTAACTTTTAGAGCCTTCCAAAAATATATAATAGTCTATACCTTTCTTTAGAAATGATGGCCCAAACTGGCCATTGAATGCCCAAGCTACTCCCTTTCAGGCGTTCAACGCCCCAAAAAGACTGAAGCCAGCGTCGAACGCCCACACCTGCCGTTCAATGCCACAAGGGGAGAAAGGAAGCATCATATCTATCCCCTAATGGGCGTTGCGTTCAATGCCCATCCTTCCAAGTTGGACGCCAAGCTCTACCTAAACACTCACCAAGTGGACCCAGGAGTGGATTTTCGCACCTTAACTTAGTCTATTTCATTTTTGTAATTTCGAATTATAATTAATGTCTTTTTAGGTCTAGTATTAGCATATATAAGGAGAGATCACCATTGTTTAGGGATCTTCTCCACCACATTCAAACTTTAAGGTGAGGATCTCTGCTGATTCCTATGGATTAATATAACTACTTTTCTATTTCAATCTATGTTTGATTCTATTCTATGATGCATTGTCGTTTTTCATCCTTATGAATCTCGATTCTACATGAGTTCCTTACCAGTCCTAACAAGTTGAGAATGCATCACGGGTTCTAATAAGTTATCTGGGATAATTGGGGAATGTGACATAAACCCTCGTTAGTCAAGGGTAATTGAGGTTCCTGTGGCTCTAAGGGCTAGAATCATTAGAGCGTCAATCTCTGATCCAGAAGATCCGACCTTATCGTGGCATTTTGAGTAGGATCATCAAGGGATTGAATTGCACGCACTTCGTCCTCTCCCAGATTGATCTAATCTATTTGAATGTTTGGTTTGGACCTGAGGAGATTAATGACCACGACCAATGGCTTAATCACTTACAACCTTGCCATTGAAGGAATCATTCAGCTTGAAGTAGTTAGTATGACGTGTTAATCCAGAAGAAGTATCTCCGAAGCCTTAATTGACGTCTCATTACTGTTTTTATCTTAATTCTTTTTCGCTTTTGTTGTTGTTTATTTATGCACATACAATAAACAACAACTATCTTTCTATTTTCCTGACTAAGATCTGCAGGATAACCACAGCTTGATCAATCTGGCAATCCTTGTGGGATTCGACCCTCACTCACCTGAGGTATTACTTGGACGACCCGGTGCACTTGCCGGTTTAGTTGTGCGAGTCACAAATTCGCGCACCACGTGAGCACGCATATCAGAAATCACAAATTCTGCAACATCACAGAATTTCAGATTTTTGACACCAACTTCCAATGATCATATCTTTTTCCACAAAATTCCGATTTCTATAAAATCTATACGGTTTTAAAGATCTTTTAATTATCTTTTATTTGAAAAAATCAATTCATTTTGAAAACTGAAGCTCAAGATATGATCTGCCAAAGTTGGACCAAAATCTGTTTTTACCAAAAACCTCAAAACTCAAATTTCACCAAAACTCTCAATTCAAAGCCAATTGCTCTACATCCAAACTAGTTCTAATTTATCTAAATTATATTCATATATATTCCAATTCATTCCACATCCTACAATTCACATTTTCATCCTTTCCACACCTAATCATCATTCAATCTATAACTCTTTCAAACAATATGCAACAACATCATTATCAATGATTCCTCATACATAAATTCATCACTTACTACCCCTTATTATCCTAATAGTCATCCACCACCAATCATAGCTCAATATCAATAATTCATCCTCATACAACATTAACTTAATCAACACCATTTATAAACAACCTCATCTTAACAATTATCAACAATTAATCCAATCCTATCCTAAGGTCCACTAGTCTAAGTGTCAAGAAATATTACATAATACATAGAGAAAACCGAAACTATACTTTGGCCAATTACCAATATGTGAAAAACACTAAATTTGACCTCAACCAAGCTTCCACAAATTTTCAAGTTCAATCAAGCCACCACACACAATCCAAAAGCTCCAATAATCATAAATTCCAAGCTATACACAAGCAATATACCCAAAATGAATATCTAGGGTTCACAAAATACCAAACTACAAGGTTTTTAAAGCAACTCGCCTTATCCAAAGGAAATAAGGGTGAAACACAACAATATTCAAAGCTAGATCACCTTTAAACAATCAAAATCACAAAACTTCTTCAAAACTTAAACCTAAAAATGTGAAAACTGTTAGGGCTGAGAAAGGGAGTGTGAAATGTGATTTCTTACCAGCAATACTTAAGTAGAAATGACGGGCTCGACGAGAGTTTTGTGTAGCTGTAAATGGCACGCGAATCAGAGCACCGTAGCTCAAGATACAAGCAAATGTAGGTGAATATGAATAGTGCCACTCTCCTTCTTCTCCTTTCAATTCTCAGTTGTGATTTTGTGTTGGTGGAGTGTTATGAGGCTGAAAGACTTCATTAAGTGGTTATATATAAGTTGGGCCTGTCCGATCCAATCCGTTAGTATTTTTTAAAATTAGTGCCCGATTTTCAACTTTAATTATTTTTCTAAGTTTTTCTACAGTGTTTACTGCTATCACACAATCCTAGACAGATTCAACCCGGTACTACCAGTTAATTTACCGGTACGTATTTTTACGCAATTTTTTGCAGAAAATTACATTTTTCAACTCAGCAAAAATCTACTGAGTCCAAAAATCATATTTAAATTCTCTAATTAATATTCTAAATTTTTGGATCCTATTTTAGGCAATAAATTTAATTTAATTAAGTGGCTAATTAATCACGATTCTTACAATCTCCCCACTAAATAAGAAATTTTGTCCTCAAAATTTGGTTTACCCATCATCACCATCAAATGTTCTCTCAACTTAAACCTACCTCTCATCATTCATCTTTCCATTCCTCCATGTCAGCTCAAATCCCTATTTACATCCTTCATTCTTATTTCTAACGCCATATTTTAACCGAATTCAAGCCTACACTGTACTCATCCTTCTTACTCTCAGCTTCCCTCAATTCAACCTTAATATCACGTCAGCATTTCAACTCAATATGTTCCAAATCCGTATTTCAAATAAATCATTTCCTGTTTCAATGTAAACCCAAAGTCATCATGATCAATTATCACAGTTCTTATCTTCCGAACATGACAATTGCACTCACCTACCATGCAATTCCAAATTATTCACCTACCCTCATATCCACAACCTATCTTAAATCATTCTAATCCTACAGCCACAATTAAACTTAGTTTTTGGGAATTTATTATTTTTATTAACCCACCAGATTCTTCTAGTATTTAAGCCTAAAATATTTTTAATCACCATTCTACTACTTCTATTCACAATCGTACCAATTCTAATCTTAAATAATTTTTCATAGTTTCAAGTACAATATCCACCAATTTTCAACTATCCAACACTTTCAAAGTCTACAACAGTTCATATACTAACCACAATTTTAATACCACTCACACAATCAACTCATAACACACTCAATCATTCTAACACCTAAAATATTCTATTCTCTATTTTCTTCACTCATTTGATAAAATCCCAATGTCCACAATAGCACCATACCGTTTATTCTGAATCTAATTATTTAATTCAATTACAATTTCACCAATGTATACAATTCAACCTCCCTTAGACATACTAAACATCTAATAAATTTCTACTTATCATAACTAAAATCATATGTCATTTAATTGTCTACCTAATAAAATTCAAGCCTAAATTCACTCAATTTTCTCTTTTTTTACTTGCCTTTGCACTTAAATAATTCACCTGGTACCAAATGTTAGATCAACCACCCTAGAATGTACAATTAAAAATCAAAATCAAATGTGGATATCCCTAGGTGGTAGGTTAACTCAAAATCTTAATCTTTTGGTAGTTTCATCCATCTCCATGGAAGTAATTCCCTCCTTGTTCCACATCTTTAACATAGCACATGTAACACATTAACTTCTAGCACGTCATGATCATACTAAGAATAAGGCATTGCGACACTATTTTCCTTTTATTTGCTATTTAATATTGAACTTCTACATGTTAACTGGTCAATAGATTTTAAGAAAAATGAAATAATTCCTTTTAGTTTGGTATATACTTTAACTCAACTATGTCAGATAAACATATACTCACATAATAAATATTAATACATAATAATTATTCATACAAGACTTAAATACAAACCTACTACGATCAGATTTCTATCGGTAAAGAAATTTAAAAATATAATCGCGTTGTAAGTATAGTTTCTAAACTAACAAAAATCCTTTTGTACAAAAGTTTGGTTGTCACAAGTAACAAAACCTAATAAAATTTATAACCGAAGTATTGAAATCTCGAGTCGTCTTCTCAAGAAATTGCAGGGAAGTATGATTTATTATTGGTTATGGAAAAAGGTATATTTTAGGTTTTTGAAATAGGGAACAGGTAATTTAAATGGCAAGGAAGTAAATTAATTATCATGAACACCAGTGCAAGGTATAAGAACTGGAAATCCCATCCTAGTTATCCTTATCAGGTGAGATGAGAATTGGATTTTGCTCCAACTTAGTTAACCCTTACTAAATAAAGTAAAGTCAAGTGGACTAATTAATTTGATTCCTCAAGTCCTAGTCAACTCCTATGGAAAGACTAGCTTTAGAGGGACCCAAATCAATCAACAATTTCCAATCTTCAATCAATCGCTGAGTTTGACAACTCAAGTATCACCAATTACTCAACCAAAGCAAAGGGGGAAAAATCTAAATTAAATTAAAAGCATTAATAACATAAATTTGAAAAAAGAAATCTTTAGATCTGAAACATCTCAAGATGTATTAAATAAGAAAATCAATTCTAACATGAAAAGTTCATAAACCAATATTAACAAACTAAAATAATAGAATAAATAGAAGTAGAAGAGAAATTAAAGTAAAGAAACATTGAACCTGGAATGAAGAAGAAGTAAACCTAACCTTTAAGAGGAATCTTAATCCTAAATCTTAAGAGAGAGGAGAGAGCCTCTCTCTCTAAAAACTACATCTAAAACTAAAATTATGAATTATAAATGTTGTCTGAATGAATGAATACATTTCCCTATTCTGTAGCCTCTAATATGTATTTTTTGGGCCGAAAACTAGGTTAAAAGCAGCCCAAAAATCGCTGGAAATGAATTATGCCACGCTGATTTTCTGTAGAACGACGCGTCCGCATGATTCACGTGTGCACGTCATTTTACTGTACGTCCACTATAGCTAATTATATATCATTTTAAAGCCCCGGGTGTTAGCTTTCTAATGCAACTAAAACCGCATCATTTGGACTTCTATAGCTCAAGTTATGGTCAATTTAGTACCAGGAGGTCAGGCTGGACAGCTTTAGCAGTTTCTTCAATTTCTTGTATTCCTTCCACTTTTGCATGCTTCCTTTCCATCCTCTAAGCCATTCCTACCCTGTAATTCCTGAAATCACTTAACTCACATATCACGGTATCTAATGGTAATAAGAGAGGATTAATATTAGCAAATATAAGGCCAAAGAAGCATATTTTCAATCATAGCACAAAATCAGGAAGGAGAATGTAAAGCCATGCATTTTGTATGAACAAGTGTATGAAAGATTGATAAAATCCACTCAATTGAGCACAAGATAAACTGTAAAATAGCGGTTTATCAATCTCCCCACTCTTAAACATTAGCATGTCCTCATGCTAAGTTCAAGAGAAGCTATAAGAGAGTGAAGAGGAATGGTAAAACTTATGAAATACAACCTATCTATATGAATACAACTACATGCAAAATGCTTTTATCTACTTGGTTAAAGGTAAACAAATCTTTTAAGAACAAATATGAACTGGATTTCACTAATTCAAATCACAAAATAAAGTACAAGTAAACTTGCAAAAGAAAATAGCTCATGAAAGCAGGGAACAGGAATTGAGCATCGAACCCTCACTGGAAGTGTATACACTCTAATCGCTCAAGTGTTTGAGGTTCGATTCTTCAATTCTCTACTAATCTTGCTTTCTAAGGCTTGCTCTTCATCT
This sequence comes from Arachis stenosperma, assembly GCF_014773155.1. Classification (NCBI taxonomy): domain Eukaryota; kingdom Viridiplantae; phylum Streptophyta; class Magnoliopsida; order Fabales; family Fabaceae; genus Arachis; species Arachis stenosperma. Next base: position 58,764,760 of record NC_080377.1, on the reverse strand, counting down.
AACAATCAATAAAAATTTAATGCACTAATACACAAATCAAGAGGTCTTTTAAGGGTTGTAATGGGGTCAAGGTCAAGGTAGGATTGTATTTGGTCAAGTGGACTAAAATCTGAATCCTTAATTAACCTAAACTTTCCACCTAACTTAGGACAATCCATGTAATTACAATGCAAAATTTAACTGCCCATTAACGATGTTTATCACACATTCATGCATCCCAAATTTAAGTACAACTCATATGCATTGATATTATTACTTAACTTGGGGCATTTTGTCCCCTTTTATTATTTGCTCTTTTTCTTTTCTTTTTCTCTCCCTTTTTTTTATTTTTCTTTTTATTTTTCTTTTCTTTTATTTTTCTCAATGCATACGATTAAGATATTGAATGCAAGAATATATGCTCAATTATTGTTTTGCACATTTTCACAAGAATACACAACACCCAATTCTCAAACCAAATATTTTCGATCCCAATTTCTCCACACTTAAATCATGAACACTTTCACTAGTCTAAGCTAACCAAGGATTCAAATTAAGGACATTATTGTTTTTTGCTTAGAGTTAATGATGTGCTAAAATAAAGAACAAATGGGGGTAAAATAGGCTCAAATTGGTTTGCAAAGGATAATGAAAGGTAAGGCCATATGGGTATGTAAGCTTAATGAAATAAGGCCTCAATCATATAAGTGCATGCATACATCAAATAATGTAAATATAGAATTAAGCAAGACAAAGATCACAATTATAGAGAGAAAAACACACATAAAAATAAAATAAAATATTGGTTGATAAAATGCAACCAATCAAATAGGCTCAGAATCTCACTAGTTTTGTGTGTTCGAGTTTTAAACCACGTTTCAAAATAATATTTCTTCAAAGAAGTTTCTCAAAAATTTTAATTCAAATTAGTGAAATGCTATAAACAGTTTCTTGAAAAAGAAAATATTACTTCAACTAAGTAGTGGTAAAATATGCACACAATGTAACAAACATGCAATCAAAGATGCAAATGCAACAACTAACTACAAAGAAGAGTAAGAATTGGTGTTGAAAAGGAAGTAGCTAACCACCGGAAGTTGGTATCGACCTCCCCACACTTAAAGATTGAACTGTCCTCGGTGCATGCAGAGACGTGCAAGTGGATGGGTGTGGTAGTTCCTCAACTGGTGCTCTTTTTGTTCCTCTCATTGTCGGTGGGTTGGAAGCAACTTTCTCCTTACCCTTCTTGGTGGCCATAATGAAAAGGGAAAAAAAATAAAGGTGTATGAGTTCAAAGGGATAGAGCAAGGAAGGAGACAATACGAGTGATAATCTTGCCAAGGTAAAGGTAATGAGCTAAATACATGGTCGCGACTACATGCAATTAGTTCATCAATGGTAATATAGCAAATGCAGATTATGGCAATTAGATGCAAGATATTCATTGGCATGCCGGTAAAGGCATGAGTAGCACAGATCAAGCATCAATAACTAAAATGTATTATCACTCGTAACAAACTGATAATCACATTTGTATTGACAATTATTTTCAATTAATAAAAAGGATTGTAAGGGTGTAGTGAAAGACAAGCATTAGAGTAGAGGAATGGAATAATTAAAAATACAAAATGCCATACGGGCTTTTTCACAAACACTTAGTATGCATGTTTAATATGATAAGGTAAGAATTAAAACTGAAAGCATGCAAGCAATCCAAAAATAATTAATAATAATTGTCAAACAATTCCTTAATAATCCAAAAGCAATTATAGGAAAATAATCACCCAATTTAGATTTCTAACACCAATTAGAATAATACAAAATGAAATAAATAAAAAAGAAGAAGAAAAAGAAAATAGAAAGAAAGAACCTTGGGAAGAAGGTGAGAAAGAGAGATAATGGAGAATGGGAGGTGAAGAAAATATGATAAGACGAAGAAAAGAGTGAAGAAACAAAAGAAAGAAGAAGAAAGAAGAGAGAAGGAAATTAGGATTTGGAAAGATAAGATAAGAAAACAGGGTTGCGCAGGGTTCTGGGTGTGTTGCATGCACGACGCGTACGCGTGGTCCACGCGTACGCATTGGTTGCGCACTGAGGGGGGCGACGCGTAGGCGTCGGTCATGCGTACGCGTGACCCTGTTTGTGCTACTAGCACGAGGGCAACATGGCACTCGCACAATTGGTGCGCGGAATTGTGATCATCAATGGCGCCATCAACATGGTACGCTCAATTGCAATCTCAACTCTTTATCACAACTTCGCACAACTAACCAGCAAGTGTACTGGGTCGTCCAAGTAATAAACCTTACGCGAGTAAGGGTCGATCCCACGGAGATTGTTGGTATGAAGCAAGCTATGGTCATCTTGTAAATCTCAATTAGGCGGATTCAAATGGTTATGGAGGATTAATGATTAAAAGATAAATAAAACATAAAATAAGGATAGAGATACTTATGTAATTCATTGGTGAGAACTTCAGATAAGCGTATGGAGATGCTTTGTCCCTTCTGTCTCTCTGCTTTCCTACTGTCTTCATCCAATCCTTCTTACTCCTTTCCATGGCAAGCTGTATGTTGGGCATCACCGTTGTCAGTGGCTACAGTCTCGTCCTCTCAGTGAAAATGTTCAATGCGCTCTGTCACAGCACGGCTATTCATCTGTCGGTTCTCGATCATGTCGGAATAGAATCCAGTGATTCTTTTGCGTCTGTCACTAACGCCCCACAATCGCGAGTTTGAAGCTCGTCACAGTCATTCAATCCTTGAATCCTACTCGAAATACCACAGACAAGGTTTAGACTTTCCGGATTCTCAAGAATGCTGCCATCAATTCTAGCTTATACCACGAAGATTCTGATTAAGGAATCCAAGAGATAAACATTCAAGCCTTGTTTGCTTGTAGAACGAAAATGGTTGTCAGGCACACGTTCATAAGTGAGAATGATGATGAGCGTCACATAATCATCACATTCATCATGTTCTTGGGTACGAATGAATATCTTAGAACAAGAATAAACTGAATTGAATAGAAGAACAATAGTAATTACATTAATACTCAAGGTACATCAGAGCTCCACACCTTAATCTATGGTGTGTAGAAACTCCACCGTTGAAAATACATAAGAACAAGGTCTAGACATGGCCGAATGGCCAGCCTCCCAAAGAGGGTTCAATCATAAAAACATGATCAAAAGATTCTAATACAATAGCAAAAGGTCCTATTTGTAAAGAACTAGTAGCTTAGGGTTTACAAAGATGAGTAAATGACATAAAAATCCACTTCCGGGCCCACTTGGTGTGTGCTTGGGCTGAGCATTGAAGCTTTCATGTGTAGAGACTTTTCTTGGAGTTAAACGCCAGCTTTTGTGCCAGTTTGGGCGTTTAACTCCCATTCTTGTGCCAGTTCCGGCGTTTAACGCCAGAATTCTTGAGCTGACTTGGAACGCCTATTTGGGCCATAAAATCTTGGGCAAAGTATGAACTATTATACATTGATGAACTATAACAGTGCCAAGTTTTGATCCGGCAACAACACCAAGTTTTTGGCGCCGTTGCCGGGGATCGTTTCGAGTTTGGACAACTGACGGTTCATCTTGTTGCTTAGATTAGGTATTTTTCAGAGTTCTTAAGAATGAATTCTAGTGTTTCAAGGTGATGTTCTTATCATCACCAAAGCTGATTGATTTTCATCAATTTAGCTCTTGAATGCAATGTCCTGCTGAAGCTTGGCTAGCCATGTCTAATTTCTTTAGACTAAAGCTTTAGACTAACATTGCATGATTCCTGGAATTCTCATTAAGAATTTTGATATCTTTATTTTCTTTTTCACTTAATTTTCGAAAAAACCAAAAAAATTTACAAAATCATAAAAACCAAAAATATTGTATGTTTCTTGTTGAGTCTAGTGTCTCATTTTAAGTTTGGTGTCAATTGCATGTTTCTGTTCTTCTTGCATTTTTCGAATTCATTCATGTGTCTTCATTGATCTTCAAGTTGTTCTTGATGATTTTCTTGTTCTGATCTTTAAATTCTCTTATCTTGAGTGTTTTGTTGTTTCTCATATGCATTCTCATTTTGTTAGTGTCAGTAGTATACAAACTTCCAAGTTTGGTGTCTTGCATGCATTGTTTATTTGATTTTAGTTGCATTTTGATTATTAAAAATCCAAAAAAAATTTTAATTTGTGTCTTTTCAAGTCAATAATATAGAGAATTGAAGATCCAGAACATACAACAGAGGAATTACACAGAAAAAGCTGGGCGTTCAAAATGCCCAATGAGGAAGGAAAACTGGCGTTTAAACGCCAGCCAGGGTACCTGGTTGGGCGTTTAACGCCCAAAAGGGTAGCATTTTGGGCGTTAAACGCCAGAATGGATACTATTCTGGGAGTTTAACGCCAGGATGGCACAAGAGGGAAGATTTTGTTTTTAATGCCAATTTTTTTCAAGTTTTCAAATTTTTCAAAATCAAATCTTTTTCAAATCATATCTTTTCAATCATATGTTTTCAAAATCAATTTCTTTCCATTTTCAAAAATACGTGCTATCAATTAATGATTTGATTCAACATTTCAAGCATGTTACCTTTTCTGTTGAGAAAGGTTTAATGTCTGAATCATATCTTTCTTGTTAGGCAGGTCATCAATTTTTCAAAATCAAATCTTTTTAAATTGTTTTTCAAAATTATATCTTTTCAATCATATCTCTTAATCACATCTTTTTCAAAATAGTTTTCAATCATATCTTTTTTATTTCTAATTTCAAAATCTTTTTCAAAAAATCACTTGATTTCTTTTTCACTCTTAGTTTTCGAAAATCAATTAGTATTTTTTCAAAATGTTTTTAAATCTTTTTAATTTATTTTCGAAAATTTCTTCCCCTCTTCTCACATCCTTCTATTTATGGACTAACACTACTCCCCAATGCACAAATTCGAACTCCATCTTTCCTTGATAAGTTTGAATTTTCTACCTCTTCCTTCTATTTTTCTTCTTCTCTGACACCTCAAGGAGTTTCTATACTGTGACATAGAGGATTCCATATTTTCTTGTTCTCTTCTCTTTCATATGAGCAGGAGCAAAGACAAAAGCATTCTTGTTGAGGCTGACCCTGAACCTAAAAGGACCTTGAAGCGAAAGCTAAGAGAAGCTAAAGCACTACTCTCTATAGAGGACCTAACAGAAATCTTCAAACAAGAAGAAGACATGGCAGCCGAAAACAACAACAATGCCAACAATGCAAGGAAGGTGCTGGGTGACTTTACTGCACCTACTCCTGACTTCTATGGAAGAAGCATTTCTATCCCTGCCATTGGAGCAAACAACTTTGAGCTTAAGCCTCAATTAGTTTCTTTAATGCAATAGAATTGCAAGTTCCATGGACTTCTATTGGAAGATCCTCATCAGTTTTTAGCTGAATTCTTGCAAATCTGTGACACTGTCAAGACTAATAGGGTTGACCCTGAGGTCTACAGACTTATGCTATTCCCTTTTTCTGTAAGAGACAGAGCTAGGATATGGTTGGACTCACAACCTAAAGAAAGCCTGAACTCTTGGGAAAAGCTAGTCAATGCCTTCTTGGCAAAGTTCTTTCCGCCTCAAAAATTGAGTAAGCTTAGAGTGGAAGTCCAAACCTTCAGACAGAAGGAAGGTGAATCCCTCTATGAAGCTTGGCAAAGATACAAACAATTAATCAGAAAGTGTCCCTCTGACATGCTTTCTGAATGGAGCATCATAGGTATCTTCTATGATGGTCTGTCTGAACTGTCCAAGATGTCATTGGATAGCTCTACTAGAGGATCTCTTCATCTGAAGAAGATGCCTGCAGAAGCTCAAGAGCTCATTGAAATGGTTGTAAATAACCAATTCATGTACACTTCTGAAAGGAATCCTGTGAACAATGGGACGAATCAGAAGAAAGGATTTCTTGAGATTGATACTCTGAATGCCATATTGGCTTAGAACAAAATATGACTCAGCAAGTCAATTTGATTTCTCAAAGTCTGTCTGGAATGCAAAATGCACCAGGCAGTACTAAGGATGCTTCATCTGAAGAAGAAGCTTATGATCCTGAGAACTCTTATATGGAAGAGGTGAATTACATAGGAGAACCCTATGGAAACACCTATAATTCTTCATGGAGAAATCATCCAAATCTCTCATGGAAGGATCAACAGAGACCTCAACAAGGTTTCAACAACAATAATGGTGGAAGAAACTGGTTTAGCAATGGCAAGCCTTTTCCATCATCTTCTCAGTAACAGACAGAGAATTCTAAGTAGAGCCACTCTGACTTAGCAACCATGGTCTCTAATCTAATCAAAACCACTCAAAGTTTCATGACTGAAACAAGGTCCTCCATTAGGAATTTGGAGGCACAAGTGGGACAGCTGAGCAAAAAAATTACTGAACTCCCTCCTAGTACTCTTCCAAGCAATACAGAAGATAATCCAAAAGGAGAATGTATGGCCATTAACATGACCCACATGGCCGAACTTGGAGAGGAGGAAGAGGCAGTGATCGCCACTGAGGAAGACCTCAATGGACGTCCACTGGCCTCCAATGAGTTCCCTAATGAGGAACCATGGGAATCTGAGGCTCATAATGAGACCATAGAGATTCCATTGGATTTACTTCTGCCATTCATGAGCTCTGATGAGTATTCTTCCTCTGAAGAGGATGAAAATGTCACTGAAGAGCAAGTTGCTAAATACCTTGGAGCAATCATGAAGCTAAATGACAAGTTATTTGGTAATGAGACTTGGGAGGATGAACCCCCTTTGCTCACCAAAGAACTGGATGACTTGACTAGGCAGAGATTACCTCAAAAGAGACAGGACCCTGGAAAGTTCTCAATACCTTGTACCATAGGCACCATGACCTTTAAGAAGGCTCTGTGTGACTTAGGGTCAAGTATAAACCTCATGCCTCTCTCTGTAATGGAGAAGCTAGGGATCTTTGAGGTACAAGCTGCAAGAATCTCACTAGAGATGGCAGAAAACTAAAGAAAACAAGCTTATGGACTTGTAGAGGATGTTCTGGTGAAGTTTGAAGACCATTACATCCTTGCTGATTTCATAGTCCTAGAGACTGGGAAGTGCATGGATGAATCCATCATCCTTGGCAGACCCTTCCTAGCCACAGCAAAGGCTGTGATTGATGTTGACAGAGGAAAATTGATCATTCAAGTGAATGAAGAATCCTTTGTGTTTAAGGCTCAAGGATATCCCTCTGTTACCATGGAGAGGAAGCATGAAGAGCTTCTCTCAAAACAGAGTCAAACAGAGCCCCCACAGTCAAACTCTAAGTTTGGTGTTGGGAGGCCACAACCAACTTCTAAGTTTGGTGTTGAACCCCCACATTCAAACTCTAAGTTTGGTGTTGGGAAGTTCCAACATTGCTCTGACCATCTGTGAGGCTCCATGAGAGCCCACTATCAAGCTACTGACATTAAAGAAGCGCTTGTTAGGAGGCAACCCAATGTTATATTTATCTATTTTCCTTTGTTATTTTATGTTTTCGATAGGTTGATGATCATGGGAAGTCACAAAATCAATTGAAAAAGCAAAAACAGAATGAAAAACAGAAAGAAAAACAGCACACCCTGGAGGAAGGCCTTATTGGCGTTTAAACGCCAGTAAGGGCAGCAAATGGGCGTTTAACGCCCAGTCTGGCACCATTCTGGGCGTTTAACGCCAGAAAGGGGCACCAAACTGGCGTTAAACGCCAGGAAAGGGCAAGAAGCTGGCGTTAAACGCCAGAAATGGGCACCAGCCCGGCGTTTAATGCCAGAATTGGCATAAAGAGTAATTTTGCTCGCCACTTGGTGCAGGGATGAATTTTCCTTGACACCTCAGGATCTGTGGACCCCACAGGATCCCCACCTACCTCACCAATCACCTCAACACCTCTTCCCCAAAAAAACCCCTCACCTATCAAATCCCATCTTTCTCTTCACCACTCACATCCATCCTTCATAAAACCCCACCTACCTCACCATTCAAATTCAAACCACTTTCCCTACCAAACCCACCCATTCATAACCGAACCATACACCCTCTCTCCACTCCTATATAAACCCATCTTTACTCCTTCATTTTCACACAACCTACACACTACTTCTCCCCCTTGGCCGAACCACATAGCCTCCTCCATCTCCTCTATTTTCTTCTTATTCTACTCTCTTCTTTCTTCTTTTGCTCGAGGACGAGCAAACCTTCTAAGTTTGGTGTGGTAAAAGCATTGCTTTTTATTTTTCCATAACCATTTATGGCACCTAATGCCGGAGAAACCTCTAGAAAGAGGAAAGGGAAGGCAAAAGCTTCCACCTCCGAGTCATGGGAGATGGAGAGATTCATCTCAAGGGTGCATCAAGACCACTTCTATGAAGTTGTGGCCATAAAGAAGGTGATCCCCAAGGTCTCTTTCAAACTCAAAAATAGTGAATATCCGAAGATCCTTAATGGTTCAAGAGTTCTATGCCAATGCATGGATCACCAAGAACAATGATCAAAGTGTGAACCCGGACCCAAAGAATTGGCTTACAATGGTTCGGGGGAAATGCTTAGATTTTAGTCCGGGAAATGTAAAGTTGACATTCAACTTGCCCATGATGCAAGGAGATGAACACCCTTACGCTAAAAGGGTCAACTTTAATCAAAGGATGGACCAAGTCCTCATAGACATTTGTGAAGAGGGCGCTCAATGGAAGAGAGATTCAAGAGGGAAGCCGGTTCAACTGAGAAGGCATGACCTCATGATGCCAAGGCATCTTAGGCTAGTTTCACTAGCATTTTTCTGTTAGTTTTAGTTGTTTTATGCATTTTCTTGAGCTTAAAGTAACCAAGAATGGTTAAATGAATAACAAAGCAATGAACCATCCAAACAGTATGATTTTGATGCAAATTCCATGAGTTTTTAGTTATATTACTTGAATGCTATGAATGGAAGATTTCTCATGAAATTTTGCAAGACTTTGATGCAGTTGTTTGGATGATTTCAGGGAAGAAGAGGTTAGGCAAGGAAGCAACAAAATCAATAAAGGAAGCTTGAATATCACATGTGGAGTTTAAGCTCCAGTTTAAGTTCCAGTTTAAGCTCCAGTTTAAGCTCCAGTTTAAGCTCCAGTTTAAGCTTAAACTGGAGCTTAAACGCCAAAATCATGAAAGCTGAGGAAAAGCTGAAAGTGGCGTTTAACCTCCAGTTTAACCTTAAACTGGAAGTTAAACGCCAGAAATGAGAATGCACCAGGGAGCCATTTCCACGTTTAAGCTCCAGTTTAACCTTAAACTGGAGCTTAAACGTGTTCGACCAAAAACCACACTCCAGGGTTGCTTTCATCATTTCCACGTTTAAGCTCCAGTTTAAGCTTAAACTGGAGCTTAAACGTGTTCGACCATTCTCCTCCAGGGTTTCTTTCTTCATTTCCACGTTTAAGCTTCAGTTTAACCTTAAACTGAAGCTTAAACGTGTTCGACCAAAAACCACACTCCAGGGTTGCTTTCTTCATTTCCACGTTTAAGCTTCAGTTTAACCTTAAACTGAAGCTTAAACGTGTTCGACTACTTTACCCTCCAGGGTTGCCTTCTTCCATTTCCACGTTTAAACTTCAGTTTAACCTTAAACTGAAGCTTAAACGTGTTCGACTACTTTACCTCCTGGAAGTGTCTGGCGTTTAAGTTGCAGTTTAAGCTTAAACTGCAACTTAAACGCCACTATTTGAAAAGGTTTCTGGGCCAAAGATATTGCAGTTTAAGTTAGCATTTGAGCACAATCATTAACTTAAACATATTCTGGTATGAAACCCAATTGAATATCATGGTTTATGGGATTGGGCCTGAAGAATTGATGAGTCTGGAATTTCAATTTGTTGAGTCATGTGTCATTACTTGATTATCACTAAGTTGGCTCAATGAATGTTACAGAATTGGACCAGCAGCCTCATCAGGATTATGGATCATAAACCCAAAAGCAAAAGGAAATCAGGGAAAGGCCTCAAAGCCCAAGAAACACAACAGAAGCTCAATTTAGAAAGTGTATAAATAGGATAGAATTTAAGTTAGAGAGAACTTGGATCATTTTTCTAGTTTTCATACTTTTTGTAATTGAATTCAGAGCTATGACTCACTAAACCCCTTTCATTGGGTTAGGGAGCTCTATTGTAATTCAATGAATCAATAATAGTTTTTATCTTCTTCTTCAATCTTTTCTCTTGAATTTTGTTAGAAAGCTTCTCGATCTAATTCCATTGGTTAGTTGTCTTGGGAAAGAAACTATCCATAATTGGAATCCTTCGGAACCTTGGGAAAGGAATGGAGGATTCATGCTAGAGAAGCTTTCTCACAGTGAATTGGATTGGGGTTTGGATGGATATTGTGACATGTAATCCTACCAAATTGTGGTTCATGAAACTGTGTGGTATAATCAGTGATCGAGCATCATCTCTTCTTATGAACATTTAAACCAAGGGATTGGGAATTTGTTTGTTTTTAGAGAGAATTGGTGAGCCAAGGGATTGGGATCCAATCATATAAGATTTCCAAGCAAAATTCAATGAATGCATTGGTTGAGGAAGGAAAAAAAATGTTTTGATTCGGAGATCTCAATATCTCCTGAAACCCAATGAATTCCCCATTTCTGAACTACCACTTTCTCTTTACATTCTGCAATTAAATTCATGCAATCACCCCGATCCCTTTTTAATTTCAGCAATTTAGCTTCTCGCTCTTTAATTCATGCAATTTAAGATTCAGCAATTTCAATTTCTTGCCATTTACGTTTTCCACCAATTTTACATTCCGCAATTCTCATCTAAATCTTGATTCCGCTCAACTAGAACACACTTCTAATCCGAATTGCTCACTCAACCAATCCTTGTGGGATTCGACCTCACTCTATTGTGAGTTTTTACTTGACGATAACCGGTGCACTTGCCGGAAGGAATTTTTGCCGATCGTGCAATTTCCTAAAATCGTAGCTATCACCTCACGCCCGTGGCTAGGGGATGGTTGGAGTTTATCCAACGCTCAATCATTCCTACTAGCAACCGGTCCGAAGTTACTATAGACCGGGCCATCATGATTCATAGCATCATGATTGGAGAGGAAGTAGAAGTTCATGAGGTTATAGCCCAAGAACTTTATAAGGTGGCGGACAAGTCCTCTACCTTGGCAAGGTTAGTGATGAGCGGATAATTTGTACGCTTTTTGGCATTATTTTTAGTATGTTTTTAGTATGATCTAGTTAGTTTTTAGTATATTTTTATTAGTTTTTAGTTAAAATTCACTTTTCTGGACTTTACTATGAGTTTGTGTGTTTTTCTGTGATTTCAGGTATTTTCTGGCTGAAATTGAGGGACCTGAGCAAAAATCTGATTCAGAGACTGAAAAGGACTGCAGATGCTGTTGGATTCTGATCTCCCTGCATGCGAAGTGGATTTTCTGGAGCTACAGAAGCCTAATTGGCGCGATCTCAACGGCGTTGGAAATTAGACATCCTGGGCTTTCTAGAAATATATGATAGTCCATACTTTGCCCAAGATTTGATGGCCCAAACTGGCGTTCAAAGTCACCCTCAGAATTCCCAGCGTTAAACGCTGGAACTGGCACCAAAGTGGGAGTTAAACGCCCAAACTGGCACAAAAGCTGGCGTTTAACTCCAAGAGAAGTCTCTACACGAAAATGCTTCATTGCTCAGCCTAAGCACACACCAAGTGGGCCCGGAAGTGGATTTTTATGTCATTTACTCATCTTTGTAAACCTTAAGCTACTAGTACTCTATAAATAGGACCTTTTACTATTGTATTTTCATCTTGGTTCTTCTGGTTCCCTCTCTGGGGCTGAAACCAATGATCACTTTTGTTCTTATGTATTTTCAACGGTGGAGTTTCTACACACCATAGATTAAGGTGTGGAGCTCTGCTGTACCTCGAGTATTAATGCAATTACTATTGTTCTTCTATTCAATTCAGCTTGTTCTTATTCCAAGATATTCATTTGCACTCAAGAACTTGATGAATGTGATGATTATGTGACGCTCATCATCATTCTCACTTATGAACAAGTGATTGACAACCACTTCTGTTCTACAAGCAAACAAGGCTCTAATGTTTATCTCTTGGATTCCTGACACACGATGCATGGTTGATCGCCTGACAACCGAGTGCTCGCCTGACAAACGAGCCAGCCATTCCGTGAGATCAGAGTCTTCGTGGTATAGGCAAGAACTGATGGCGGCATTCAAGAGAATCTGGAAGGTCTAACCTTGTCTGTGGTATTCTGAGTAGGATTCAATGATTGAATGACTGTAACGTGCTTCAAACTCCTGAGGGCGGGGCGTTAGTTGATGACAAGTCATCTTAGCCTAGTTTTACTAGTCTTTTTCTTTTGTTTTCACTTGAATTATGCACTTTCTTGAGTTACAAGCAAGCCAATTTAGGTAGATTTTCATGCTTCCTTTGATTGAATCAACCATAGATAAATTAATGCAATTTCATGAGGTTTGAAGCCATAATTGTTGCATATTAGGATAGAATGAATATCTCATGATTTTGAACATAGCTTTGATGTGTTGGTTGATTTATGATAGGTGAAAAGAGCTTGGAAAAAGGTTAAAGCAAGAAGGAATAGCTAGGAGTAAAGAGGAGACAATGGAACAAGTGAAATTGAACCAAGAAGCAAAAAGTTGGACTTAAAGTTAGCCCCCAAACTTCAGCACAAACTTTGGGTGAAAAGTTAGCCTCAAAGTTAGCCCCCTAACTTGAGGGCTAACGTTAGAAGTAGCAAATTTCTTCCCTAGGCACCCAAAGTTTGCGCCAACGTTAGCCCCCTAACTTGGAGGCTAACGTTGGCATAAGAACTCCTCTCTGGCCACCAAAAGCTTGCGCCAACGTTAGACCCCTAACTTGGAGGCTAACGTTGGCGCATGAAAATTTAAGGGAGAAGGGCCAACGTTTGCGCCAACGTTAGACCCCTAACTTGGAGGCTAACGTTGGCGCCATGAGTCACTAAGGAGGGCCAACGTTGGAGCCAAAGTTAGACCCCTAACTTTGGCACCAACGTTTAAACCAGAAAACTTTGCCAACTGATATGAAAAGTTGGAGCCAAAGTTAGACCCCTAACTTTGGCTCAAACTTTTACTCCAACTTTTTGCAAAACTCCAACCGGTTCAATTGGTTCACTTTGGTTCTTCTTCAAACTCCAAGAGCAATCAAACAAGGCCTCTTTCAACCCAATTCCACCAAGAGAAAAGGCCCAACTCAAGGCTTGAAGATCATTTGAAGAAAGTGTATAAATAGGCTAGAATTCAAGTTATTCGGGGAGCTTCCCTTTTTAGTTTTTAGAAAGCTTTCTTCTCGGTTTTGGGAGCTTGAGTAATCTTGAATTCCTTAGTTTAATTGCTTTCAATTTCAATTACACTTGTCTTGGATCTTGGGTTGAAGAATTGAAGAAATTCTGTTTCAATCTCACCTTGGATCTTGTTTATTTTTCACTGCTATTGAATTTCCATTTCGGTTACTTGCTTCTCATCTACTCTTTTTGCAATTTACAATTCTCTTGCTACTGTTCTTGTTGGATCTAGGAAGGCATTGAGATCTAGACTTGGTTTTCTAGTCTCTGGGTCCTGAGATCTCATTTTACCATTTCAATTTTCTGTTCTTGCTTTATTTGTTTATTTTGCTTGTCTGTTGGAATTCAATTAAATCCCAATTCCCATTTACTCTTCTGTTTGATGCAAATTAATTTCTCTTTGTTTAATTCCTGCAAATCCAAGTCCCAATCCCCTTTACATTTCAAGCCATTTACATTTCTTGTCATTTAAGATTCTTGCAATTTACATTTCTTGCTCTTTAAGTTTCTTGCTCTCTAAGATTCAGCAATCTATTTCTTATTCTCTTTACTTTCAATGAAATTTAAATTTTGCAATTCGCCAATCAATCAACCAAATCTTGATTCGCTTGACTAAATCAACCACTAAACTAAAATTGCTCAATCCTTCAATCCCTGTGGGATCGACCTCACTCCCGTGAGTTTTTATTACTTGATGCGACCCGGTGCACTTGCCGGTTAGATTGGTGTTGTTTTGGGAGAGATTCTTGTCTCCACCAAAAAAATAATATTCATCAAGTTTTTGGCGCCGTTGCCGGGGATTGATTAGATTGACAATGATTAAGTGAGGTGGGAGTTTAGATCAAGCACTTTTTCTTTATTTTTGATTAACCCACTAACTGTTTGATTTTTTGCTTAAACTAATTAAAACTTCAATTTAGCAGGAAATTGAAACATTACTGGTTTGTGAATTTCTTTTGTTATGCTTGTATGTCAGGTATAAGAAGAAGCACACTGAATCTTCACGAACAGGATGAAAGAACTCTCAGGAGGTTAAGGAGAGCTGAAAGAGGGAAAAATATTGTTGGAGAAGAGGAGTCCGAAGAAGAATTCCAAGATATGGAGGAACATTCAACCAATCCACTTGGTGGAGCAGACAACAACAATGGCAACCCACCTCAGAGGAGAGTTTTGGCCTCCTATACCTTTGCCAATCCTAGACATTGTGGAAGCAGCATCTTAGCTCCAAATGTCAATGCAAACAATTTTGAACTTAAGCCACAACTCATCACTTTGGTTCAGAATAATTGCTCATTTGGTGGAGGATCACTTGAAGACCCGCACCAACACTTATCCACCTTCTTAAGGATATGCAACACTGTCAAAACTAATGGTGTGCCTCCTGACAGTTACAAACTGATGCTATTCCCATTCTCTCTCAGGGACAAGGCCACTCAATGGTTGGAATCATTTCCAAGAGACAGCATCAGCAACTGGGATGATTTGGTAACCAAGTTCCTTGCCAAATTTTATCCACCACAGAGGGTTATAAGGTTGAAGGCCGAGGTACAAACATTCACACAAATGGAAACTGAACCCATCTATGAGGCATGGGAGAGGTACAAGGCTCTAGTCAGAAAATGCCCCCCTACCATGTTTAATGAATGGGAGAAGCTGCAAAACTTCTATGAAGGCTTAACACTGAAGTCCCAGGAATCCTTGGATCACTCAGCTGGAGGTTCCTTGCAACTCATGAAAACTGCAGAGGAGGCTCAAGAACTTATTGATATGGTGGCCAACAACCAATATTTCTTTGCTCATCAAAGAAACCGCCAACCATCACAAAGAAGAGGAGTAATGGAGCTAGAAGGAGTAGATTCAATCCTGGCTCAAAACAAACTAATGCAGCAGCAAATTCAACAACAATTTGAGCAAATGACCAAGAGGATTGATAGCCTCCAAGTTGCAGCAGTTAACACTAGCCAACCATCAACCACATGGGGGCAAAATGAAGAAACTCAAGAGGAGCAACAGCAGGAACAAGTCCAGTACATGCATTCAAGTCCAAACGAGTTCTATGGTGATACTTACAACCCCTCATGGAAGAATCACCCCAACCTCAGATGGAGAGACACTCACAACCAAAACCAACAACTGGCAGAGGAACTCAAACCAAAACAACCCAAGAAACAACCAAAATTACAACCAGCATCAAACCAACCAAAACACCTACAGAAAACCTCAAAACAACTACCCCAACCTCAACCAGTACCAATCCAATAACCAACCCATTAACCAAAATGCCCACCATCAACCACATGTAACTCATAACCCACCACAAGCACCACTTGAATCCCAAAGACTCACAAACCTGGAGACCTTGATGGACAAAATGATGAAATATCAGGAAATGGCAACCAAAAACCAAGAAGCATCAATAAAAAGCCTAGAGAGGCAGATCGGGCAAATCTCCAAGCAAATCTCTGTTGAGAGACCTTCAAGCTCACTGCCCAGTAACACAATCCCAAATCCCAAGGAGGAATGCAAGGCAATACAATTAAGGAGTGGGAGAACATTGATGAGCAACAATGACACTACAAAGAAGCAAACAGAGAGCATTAAAGAACCAACAGAGGATGAGAAGCAAACAAAAGCAGATCAAGCTAAGGAGCAGGTTGTGGTGCCAAACAAAAGCACTGAGAAACTCAAAGAGCAGGACAACCAATCACATAGCTCAAGGGAAAGGACTCAGAGACAGCAGCAAATAGGAAAGAGCATCACACTCCACTGCCATATCCTCAGAGATTCAACAAAGAGGTTAAGGACCAACATTTCCACAAGTTCCTTTAAACCTTCAAGAAGCTGGAAATCAATATACCCTTGGCTGAAGCACTTGAACAAATGCCTCTGTATGCCAAATTTTTAAAGGAGCTTATCAATAAGAAAAGAAGTTGGCTTGAGAAGGAAACCGTGTTACTCACCGAGGAATGCAGTGCTGTGATTCAACGGGGCATTCCACCAAAACTCAAGGATCCGGGAGGCTTTGTAGTATCGTGCACCATTGGCAAAACAATTCTCAACAAAGCTCTCTGTGACCTTGGGGCCAGCATCAATTTAATGCCTCTTTCAATGATGAGAAAGCTTGATATAGAAGAGCTTAAACCTACCAGGATGTCATTAGTTATGGCTGACAGATCCATCAAGACACCCAATGGAATTGTGGAGAATCTGTTGGTGAAGATTGGGGAATTTATCTTCCCAGCAGATTTTGTGATTTCGGATACTGAAGAGGAAGGAAGTGACTCAATCATTTTAGGAAGGCCATTTCTACAC
The DNA here is from genome assembly GCF_014773155.1 of Arachis stenosperma. NCBI lineage: Eukaryota > Viridiplantae > Streptophyta > Magnoliopsida > Fabales > Fabaceae > Arachis > Arachis stenosperma. Next base: position 58,748,126 of record NC_080377.1, on the reverse strand, counting down.
ACAGCAAGAGCCATCATTGATGTAGAAAAAGGGGAAATGATCTTCAGGGTCCATAATGAACAAATGATCATAAATGTTTTCAAGTCAATGCAAAATATTCCTGAGCAAGAGGACTACGGAAAAGTGGATATGATAGAGAGTTTGGTGGAAGAAATGCTGGAAGAAAATTCTCAGGAGCAAGAAGGAAATCAAGGTGCAACAGAAGAACAAGTAGCTGAGACCTTCATTGAGCAAGATGAGAAACAGGACAAGAAGGAAGAAGTACGGAAACAAGAACTAAAACCATTACCTCCCCATCTCAAATATGCATTTCTAGGTACATCAGAGAGTTTCCCAGTGATAATTAATTCATCCCTGACAAAGAAGGAAGAGGAAGAGCTTCTTAATGTACTCAAAGCTCACAAAGATGCTCTAGGATGGACCATTGATGACCTGAAAGGAATCAGCCCTGCAGTATGTATGCACAAAATCCTTTTGGAAGACAATTCCAAACCAGTAGTTCAACCTCAAAGAAGACTAAACCCCACAATGAAGGAAGTTGTCCAGAAAGAAGTAATGAAGTTGTGGAATGCAGGGATAATTTTTCCAATATCTGACAGCCCATGGGTGAGCCCGGTTCAGGTTGTACCAAAGAAAGGAGGAATGACGGTCATCACCAATGAGAAGAATGAGTTGATTCCTACTAGAACAGTGACTGGATGGAGGATGTGCATAGACTATAGAAGATTGAATGATGCCACCAGAAAGGACCATTTCCCTCTTCCATTCATTGATCAGATGTTGGAACGGTTAGCCGGTCATGCCTATTATTGCTTCTTGGATGGATACTCTGGGTATAATCAAATCGTGGTGGACCCCAAGGACCAAGAGAAGACTGCCTTTACATGCCCATTTGGAGTCTTCGCATACCGAAGGATGCCCTTTGGGCTTTGCAACGCCCCTGCCACATTTCAAAGGTGTATGCTATCCATTTTTTCTGATATGGTCGAAAAATTTTTAGAGGTCTTCATGGATGACTTCTCTGTTTTTGGTGATAATTTCAATGCTTGCCTGAACCATTTGACCCTTGTCTTGAAACGATGCCAAGAAACTAATTTGGTTTTAAACTGGGAAAAATGCCACTTCATGGTACCCGAAGGGATTGTCCTTGGCCATAAAGTTTCAAGAAAAGGGATAGAGGTTGATAAGGCAAAGGTTGAGATAATAGAAAAACTCCCTGCACCAATTAATGTGAAATCTGTTAGAAGTTTCTTGGGACATGCCGGATTTTATAGAAGGTTCATCAAGGACTTTTCAAAAATAGCCAAACCTTTAAGTAATTTGTTAATGCTTGATAATCCCTTTGTGTTTGATGAAGACTGCCGGCATGCCTTTGAAACCTTGAAACATAAACTCACAACAGCACCAATCATCACACCTCCAGATTGGGAATTACCTTTTGAACTCATGTGTGATGCAAGTGACCTTGCAATTGGTGCTGTACTTGGACAAAAGAAAGGAAATTTGCATCATGTTATATATTATGCAAGTAAAGTGTTAAATGATGCCCAAAGAAATTACACCACAACAGAGAAGGAGTTGCTAGCTGTAGTTTATGCATTTGATAAGTTTAGATCATATTTGATAGGATCCAAAGTTGTGGTTTATACTGATCATGCTGCACTTAAGTATTTGATGTCAAAGCAGGATGCTAAACCGAGACTCATCAGGTGGATATTGCTTCTACAAGAGTTTGACATTGAGATAAAAGATAGGAAGGGCACTGAAAACCGGGTTGCTGATCATCTGTCAAGGCTACCAAATGAAGTAACTCAAAAAGCTTCTCAGCCCGTAAATGAAAGTTTTCCAGACGAGCACCTCTTACAGGTCCAGCAAGCACCTTGGTTTGCTGACATAGCAAACTACAAAGTTGGAAGGAAGATACCTCAAGAGTTCTCTAAGCAACAAGTGAAGAGGTTAATCAATAAAGCAAGGAAATTTTCATGGGATGAACCCTTCCTATTCAAAAGATGCTCTGATGGAGTAATCAGAAGGTGCGTTCCCGAGAGTGAAATGAGGGATATCTTGTGGCATTGTCATGGTTCAGCTTATGGTGGACACTTTGGCCCAGAAAAAACAGCTGCTAAAGTACTGCAAAGTGGCTTCTATTGGTCAACTATCTTCAAAGATGCCAGAGAATATGTTCACCAATGTAATAAATGTCAGAAAACAGGAGGGTTAACAAGAAGAAATGAGATGCCTCAAAACTTCATCTTGGAATTAGAATTGTTCGACCTATGGGGAATTGACTTCATGGGACCCTTTCCTCCTTCCTATTCTTTCAGATACATCTTGGTAGCAGTGGAGTACGTCTCAAAGTGGGTGGAAGCCATAGCCACAACTACCTGTGATGCACAAATTGTCCTTCAATTCCTTAAAAAACACATTTTTACAAGATATGGAGTACCTAAGGGGCTTGTTAGTGATGGTGGTGGTCACTTCTGCAACAAACAGATGGAAAAACTCCTCCACAAATATGGAGTAGTCCATAAGGTAGCCATACCCTACCACCCTCAGACTAACGGCCAAGCTGAATTGGCAAATAGGGAATTGAAGAAGATCCTAGAGAAAACAGTAGGAATCACAAGAAAAGATTGGGCTAGAAAGCTAGAGGATGCATTATGGGCATATAGGACAGCTTTTAAGACTCCTATTGGCAAGTCACCCTTTCAGCTTTTGTATGGCAAATCCTGCCACCTTCCTGTAGAGCTTGAACACAGAGCTTTTTGGGCTACTAAACTCCTCAACCTTGATTCCCAAGCTGTAGGAGAGAAAAGGCTGTTACAGCTAAATGAGTTAGATGAATTCAGGCTAGACGCTTATGAAAGTGCCAAGATATACAAGGAGAGAGATAAGAGGTGGCATGACAAGAAGATCACAAAGAAGGAATTCAAGCCAGGACAGCAAGTGCTCCTGTACAATTCAAGGCTTAAACTTTTCCCTGGCAAACTAAGGTCTAAGTGGACTGGGCCATACTTGGTGACAAAGGTTTTTCCCTATGGGAGTATTGAACTGCTTGATGAGGCAACAAAGAATCAATTCACAGTAAATGGCCACAGAGCAAAGTTATACTTGGGAGGACAATGGGACAAGGAAAAAGAGGTCCAGAACCTACAGCCCTCTTGAAAAGAATGGAAAAATGTCAAGCTAATGACAATAAAAGAGCGCTTGTTGGGAGGCAACCCAACCTGAGGTAGTTCTCTTTTCATAGCTTTTTCAATGGAAATATTGAATAATTGACATGTATTGCAAGGAACTAAGTTTGGTGTTACACACCAAAAACAATTTAAGGGAGAATGTGGGATTCTAAGTTTGGTGTTCCACCAAAACTTCATTCAAAAACACATTCTAACTTCCTGCACATTGCTAGTCTCAAGCAATCAAGCAAATTATTCAACCATATAATTGCTTTTTAGTCCTAACTCTATAACCTGTAGCAAGAACATAAAAGTCTGCCTAGAATAAAAATATTGAATCAGAGGAAATAGCAAGGAATTCGGCATCATGACTCAAAAAGGGGCACAACAGAAGGACGAACAAAAGAACTGCAAACCAATAGGTTGTATATACACTTAACCTTTGCTGTTGAGAAATGTTTTGAGTGTGTTCTGCTAAAGTGTTCATTTAGTTTAAATAGAGTCAATTTCCCTTTAAAATAAGTAAGCTAGTTTAAGTTTGTGCTTGTGTGTTTACTTCAACTTGACTAAGAGCATGTTCTGTCCCCTGCATCTCTAATTCAATAAAAGAAATGTTTGAATGTGAAGTGAGATAGTTTTCTGTTAGATAGAAGTATGATAAAAGTAAGTGGTGGTACGTGTGTGATTGTATAAAAACTCACTATTAGTGAATAAGTGAACTAGAATGTCTCATTCTAAGTATAGAGTGGCTTACTGTCTATGAATCTCAATAAGAAAATCCTTGGTTCAAAAGAAAAACAAAAAGAAAGAAAGAAAAGAGATAGCCAAAAGATGGCAGAACCAAAGAAAACAAAAAGAAACAAAGCTGGACACCAATAGCTTGAACCTTAAAAATATATGCTTGTGGTGTCTGTGTATTAGGATCTGCTTGGACTACTAAGCTCTTTGGAGTGCTTCAACACTCGGTGACTTGGATTAACTAATCCGGGATCATCAGCTGAAAATCCACTATCAAGAGCAACCTAATTACAAGGCATTTAGTAACCCAAAGAGGTGCTGGGCATCAATGTTTAAAAGGAAAGGTGAGCCAAGTGTCCATGGTGAATAATGTGTCAAGTATACAGAAAAGAAAATGAACTTGCTACACATGACACTCAAATAAAGCTTTGAACAAAGTAATAGTCAAGGATAAAGGAATAATGAGAGGTCATAGCAATAGGTTACTTGAAGCTTGAAGGAGACTTTCTAGGCCTAAGAGTCAATAAGAAGTGAGTATTGCATATCCACACGAAACCCCATGAACCACTAATAATACTCTGCTAGCATGAACATCCCTCTCCATTTCATTCTTTCTTCTTAATAATTCTTTTCTTGCTTGGGGACAAGCAAGTTTTAAGTTTGGTGTTGTGATGACAAGTCATCTTAGCCTAGTTTTACTAGTCTTTTTCTTTTGTTTTCACTTGAATTATGCACTTTCTTGAGTTACAAGCAAGCCAATTTAGGTAGATTTTCATGCTTCCTTTGATTGAATCAACCATAGATAAATTAATGCAATTTCATGAGGTTTGAAGCCATAATTGTTGCATATTAGGATAGAATGAATATCTCATGATTTTGAGCATAGCTTTGATGTGTTGGTTGATTTATGATAGGTGAAAAGAGCTTGGAAAAAGGTTAAAGCAAGAAGGAATAGCTAGGAGTAAAGAGGAGACAATGGAACAAGTGAAATTGAACCAAGAAGCAAAAAGTTGGACTTAAAGTTAGCCCCCAAACTTCAGCACAAACTTTGGGTGAAAAGTTAGCCTCAAAGTTAGCCCCCTAACTTGAGGGCTAACGTTAGAAGTAGCAAATTTCTTCCCTAGGCACCCAAAGTTTGCGCCAACGTTAGCCCCCTAACTTGGAGGCTAACGTTGGCATAAGAACTCCTCTCTAGCCACCAAAAGCTTGCGCCAACGTTAGACCCCTAACTTGGAGGCTAACGTTGGCGCATGAAAATTTAAGGGAGAAGGGCCAACGTTTGCGCCAACGTTAGACCCCTAACTTGGAGGCTAACGTTGGCGCCATGAGTCACTAAGGAGGGCCAACGTTGGAGCCAAAGTTAGACCCCTAACTTTGGCACCAACGTTTAAACCAGAAAACTTTGCCAACTGATATGAAAAGTTGGAGCCAAAGTTAGACCCCTAACTTTGGCTCAAACTTTTACTCCAACTTTTTGCAAAACTCCAACCAGTTCAATTGGTTCACTTTGGTTCTTCTTCAAACTCCAAGAGCAATCAAACAAGGCCTCTTTCAACCCAATTCCACCAAGAGCAAAGGCCCAACTCAAGGCTTGAAGATCATTTGAAGAAAGTGTATAAATAGGCTAGAATTCAAGTTATTCGGGGAGCTTCCCTTTTTAGTTTTTAGAAAGCTTTCTTCTCGGTTTTGGGAGCTTGAGTGATCTTGAATTCCTTAGTTTAATTGCTTTCAATTTCAATTACACTTGTCTTGGATCTTGGGTTGAAGAATTGAAGAAATTCTGTTTCAATCTCACCTTGGATCTTGTTTATTTTTCACTGCTATTGAATTTCCATTTCGGTTACTTGCTTCTCATCTACTCTTTTTGCAATTTACAATTCTCTTGCTACTGTTCTTGTTGGATCTAGGAAGGCATTGAGATCTAGACTTGGTTTTCTAGTCTCTGGGTCCTGAGATCTCATTTTACCATTTCAATTTTCTGTTCTTGCTTTATTTGTTTATTTTGCTTGTCTGTTGGAATTCAATTAAATCCCAATTCCCATTTACTCTTCTGTTTGATGCAAATTAATTTCTCTTTGTTTAATTCCTGCAAATCCAAGTCCCAATCCCCTTTACATTTCAAGCCATTTACATTTCTTGTCATTTAAGATTCTTGCAATTTACATTTCTTGCTCTTTAAGTTTCTGCCATTTAAGTTTCTTGCTCTCTAAGATTTAGCAATCTATTTCTTATTCTCTTTACTTTCAATGAAATTTAAATTTTGCAATTCGCCAATCAATCAACCAAATCTTGATTCGCTTGACTAAATCAACCACTAAACTAAAATTGCTCAATCCTTCAATCCCTGTGGGATCGACCTCACTCCCGTGAGTTTTTATTACTTGATGCGACCCGGTGCACTTGCCGGTTAGATTGGTGTTGTTTTGGGAGAGATTCTTGTCTCCACCAAAATAATAATAACTCATCATTAGTGACAGACGCAAAAGAATCAATGGATTCTATTCCGACCTGATCGAGAACCGACAGATGGATAGCCGTGCCGTGACAGGGTGCGTTGAACATTTCCACTGAGAGGATGGGAGGTAGCCACTGACAACGGTGAAACCCTTGCATAAGCTTGCCATGGAAAGGAGTAAGAAGGATTGGATGAAGACAGTAGGAAAGCAGAGAGACGGAAGGGAAAGCATCTTCATACACTTATCTGAAGCTCTCACCAATGATATACATAAGTATCTCTATCTTTATCTTTATGTTTCATTCATATATCATCTACACCCATTTGAGTCTGCCTGACTAAGATTTACAAGGTGACCATAGCTTGCTTCATACCAACAATCTCCGTGGGATCGACCCTTACTCGCGTAAGGTTTATTACTTGGATGACCCAGTGCACTTGCTGGTTAGTTGTGCAAAGTTGTGTATGCCATGGTATTGAGCACCAAGTTTTTGGGGCCATTACTAGGGATTAATTGAGTTGTGAAAAGTAGTGATCACAATTTTGCACACCAAGTTTTTGGCGCCGTTGCCGGGGATTGTTTCGTGTTTGGACAACTGACGGTTCATCTTGTTGCTTAGATTAGGTATTTATCTTCAGAGTTCTTAAGAATGAATTCTAGTGTTTCAAGGTGATGTTCTTATCATCACCAAAGCTAATTGATCCTTATCAATTTAGCTCTTGAATGCAATGTCCTGCTGAAGCTTGGCTAGCCATGTCTAATTCCTTTAGACTAAAGCTTTAGACTAACATTGCATGATTCCTGGAATTCTCATTAAGAATTTTGATACCTTTATTTTCTTTTTCACTTAATTTTCGAAAAAAACCAAAAAAATTACAAAATCATAAAAACCAAAAATATTTCTTGTTTGAGTATAGAGTCTCATTTTAAGTTTGGTGTCAATTGCATGTTTCTGTTCTTCTTGCATTTTTCGAATTTATGCATGTGTCTTCATTAATCTTCAAGTTGTTCTTGATGATTTCCTTGTTTTGATCTTTGAATTCTATTGATTGACTTGAGTGTTTTGTTATTTCTCATGTGCATTCTCATTTTGTTAGTGTCAATAGTATACAAGTTTGGTGTCTTGCATGCATTGTTATTTGATTTTAGTTGCATTTTGATCATTCCTCATTATTAAAATCCAAAAATATTTTTAATTTGTGTCTTTTCAAGTCAATAATACAGAGAATTGAAGATTCAGAACATACAGCAGAGGAATTACATAGAAAAAGTTGGGCGTTCAAAACGCCCAGTGAAGAAGGACAGACTGGCGTTTAAACGCCAGCCAGGGTGCCTGGCTGGGCGTTTAACGCCCAAAAAGGTAGTGCATTGGGCGTTAAACGCCAGAATGTGCACCATTCTGGGCGTTTAACGCCAGGATGGCACAAGGGGGAAGATTCTGTTTTTAATTCAGATTTTTTTTCAAATTTTCAAAGTTTTTCAAAATCAAATCTTTTTCAAATCAAATCTTTTCAATCAAATCTTTTTCAAAATCAATTTCTTTCCTTTTTCAAAGATACTTGCTAACAATTAATGATTTGATTGAACATTTCAAGTATGTTGCCTTTTCTATTGAGAGAGGTTTAATGTTTGAATCATATCTTTTCTTGTTAGGCAAGTCATTAATTTTTAAAATCAAATCTTTTTAAAATTGTTTTCAAATCATATATTTTTAATCACATCTTTTTCAAAAACAGTTTTTAATCATATCTTTTTGATTTCTAATTTCAAAATCTTTTTCAAAAATTACTTGATCTCTTTCTCACTCTTGATTTTCGAAAATCAAATTAAAGTTTTTCAAAATGTTTTTAAAATCTTTTTATTTTAATTTTCGAAAAATCTCTTCCCCTCTTCGTACATCCTTCTATTTATGGAGTATCACTCCTCCTCAATGCACAATTCGAACTCTATCTCACTAAGTTCGAATTCTTCTACCTCTTTCTTCTATTTTTCTGTTCCTCTGACACCTCAAGGAGTCTCTATACTGTGACATAGAGGATTCCATATTTTCTTGTTCTCTTCTCTTTAATATGAGCAGGAGCAAAGACAAAGGCATCCTTGTTGAAGCTGACCCTGAACCTGAAAGGACCTTGAAGCGAAAGCTAAGAGAAGCTAAGGCACAATTCTCTGTAGAGGACCTAACCGAATTCTTCAAAGAAGAAAAACACATGGCAGCCAAAAATAACAACAATGCCAACAATGCAAGGAAGGTGCTGGGTGACTTTACTGCACCTACTCCCGACTTCTATGGGAGAAGCATCTCTATCCCTGCTATTGGAGCAAACAACTTTGAGCTTAAGCCTCAATTAGTTTCTCTAATGCAACAGAATTGCAAGTTCCATGGACTTCCATTGGAAGATCCTCATCAGTTCTTAGCTGAATTCTTGCAAATCTGTGACACTGTCAAGACTAATGGGGTTGACCCTGAGGTCTACAGACTTATGCTATTCCCTTTTGCTGTAAGAGATAGAGCTAGAATATGGTTGGACTTACAACCTAAAGACAGCCTGAACTCTTGGGAAAAGCTAGTCAATGCCTTCTTGGCAAAGTTCTTTCCACCTCAAAAATTGAGTAAGCTTAGAGTGGAAGTCCAAACCTTCAGACAGAAGGATGGAGAATCCCTCTATGAAGCTTGGGAAAGATACAAACAATTGATCAGAAAATGTCCTTCTGACATGCTTTCTGAATGGAGCATCATAGGTATTTTCTGAACTATCCAAGATGTCTTTGGATAGCTCTGCTGGAGGATCTCTTCATCTGAAGAAGACGCCTACAGAAGCTCAAGAACTAATTGAAATGGTTGCAAATAACCAATTCATGTACACTTCTGAAAAGAATCCTGTGAACAATGGGACTAATCAGAAGAAAGGAGTTCTTGAGATTGATACTCTGAATGCCATTCTGGCTCAGAATAAAATATTGACTCAGCAAGTCAATATGATTTCTCAAAGTCTGTCTGGAATGCAAAATGCACCAAGCAGTACTAAGGATGCTTCATCTGAAGAAGAAGCCTATGATCCTGAGAACCCTTCAATGGAAGAGGTGAATTACCTAGGAGAACCCTATGGAAACACCTATAATTCTTCATGGAGAAATCATCCAAATTTCTCATGGAAGGATCAACAGAGACCTCAACAAGGTTTCAACAATAATAATGGTGGAAGAAACAGGTTTAGCAATGGCAAGCCTTTTCCATCATCTTCTCAGCAACAGACAGAGAATTCTAAGCAGAACCCCTCTGACTTAGCAACCATGGTCTCTGATCTAATCAAAACCACTCAAAGTTTCATGACTGAAACAAGGTCCTCCATTAGGAATTTGGAGGCACAAGTGGGTCAGCTAAGCAAGAAAATTACTGAACTCCCTCCAAGTACTCTCCCAAGCAATACAGAAGAAAATCCAAAAGGAGAATGCAAGGCCATCAACATGGCCGAATTTGGATAGGAAGGAGAGGCAGTGAACGCCACTGAGGGAGACCTCAATGGACGTCCACTGGCCTCCACTGAGTTCCCCAATGAGGAACCATGGGAATCTGAGGCTCAAAATAAGACCATAGAGATTCCACTGGACTTGCTTCTGCCTTTCATGAGCTCTGATGAGTATTCCACCTCTGAAGAGGATGAGTATGTCACTGAAGAGCAAGTTGCTACATACCTTGGAGCAATCATGAAACTAAATGACAAGTTATTTGGAAATGAGATTTGGGAGGATGAACCCACTTTGCTCACCAAAGAACTGGATGACTTGTCTAGGCAAAAATTACCTCAAAAGAGGCAGGACCCTGGAAAGTTCTCCATACCTTGTACCATAGGCACCATGACCTTCAAGAAGGCTCTGTGTGACTTAGGGTCAAGTGTAAACCCTCATGCCTCCCTTTGTAATGGAGAAGCCAGGGATCTTTGAGGTACAAGCTGCAAGAATCTCACTAGAGATGGCAGACAACTCAAGAAAACAAGCTTATGGACTTGTAGAGGATGTTCTGGTAAAGGTTGAAGACTATTACATCCCTACTGATTTCATAGTCCTAGAGACTGGGAAGTGCATGGATGAATCCATCATCCTTGGCAGACCCTTCCTAGCCACAGCAAAGGCTGTGATTGATGTTGATAGAGGTGAACTGATCATTCAAGTGAATGAAGAATCCTTTGTGTTTAAGGCTCAAGGATATCCTTCTATCACCATGGAGAGGAAGCATGAAGAGCTTCTCTCAAAACAGAGTCAAACAGAGCCCCCACAGTCAAACTCTAAGTTTGGTGTTGGGAGGCCATAACCAAACTCTAAGTTTGGTGTTGAACCCCCACATTCAAAATCTAAGTTTGGTGTTGGGAGGTTCCAACATTGCTCTGAGCATTTGTGAGGCTCCATGAGAGCCCTCTATCAAGCTAATGACATTAAAGAAGCGCTTGTTGGGAGGCAACCCAATGTTATATTTTATCTATTTTCCTTTGTTATTTTATGTTTTTTTGTAGGTTGATGATCATGAGAAGTCACAAAATCAATTGAAAAAGCAAAAACAGAATGAAAAACAGGAAGAAAAACAGCACACCCTGGAGGAAGAACCTACTGGCGTTTAAACGCCAGTAAGGCTAGCAGATGGGCGTTTAACGCCCAGTCTGGCACCATTCTGGGCGTTTAACGCCAGAAAGGGGCACCAGACTGGCGTTAAACGCCAGGAAAGGGTAAGAACCTGGCGTTAAACGCCAGAAATGGGCACCAGCCCGGCGTTTAACGCCAGAATTGGCTTAAAACGCGTTTTTGCATGCCATTTGGTGCAGGGATGACTTTTCCTTGAAACCTCAGGATCTGTGGACCCCACAGGATCCCCACCAACCCCACCACTATCTCTCTTCTTCACCCATTCACCAATCACCTCAACACCTCTTCCCCAAAAACCCTTCACCTATCAAATCCCATCTTTCTCTTCACCACTCACATCCATCCTTCATAAAACCCCACCTACCTCACCCTTCAAATTCAAACCACTTTCCCTCCCAAACCCACCCTTTAATGGCCGAACCACAAAGCCATCTCCCTCTCCTTCATTTCTTCTTCTTCTACTCTCTTCTTTCTTCTTTTGCTCGAGGATGAGCAAACCTTTTAAGTTTGGTGTGGTAAAAGCATTGCTTTTTGTTTTTCCATAACCATTTATGGCATCCAAGGCCGGAGAAACCTCTAAAAAGAGGAAAGGGAAAGCAAAAGCTTCCACCTCCGAGTCATGGGAGATGGAAAGATTCATCTCAAGGGTGCATCAAGACCACTTCTATGAAGTTGTGGCCATGAAGAAGGGTCAACTTTGATCAAAGGTTGGACCAAGTCCTCACAGACATTTGTGAAGAGGGCGCTCAATGGAAGAGAGATTCAAGAGGAAAGCCGGTTCAACTGAGAAGGCATGACCTCAAGCCCATCACTAAGAAAAGGATGGAGCAAACAAGAGATCCCACTCATCATGAGATCCCTGAGATGCCTCAAGGGATGCACTTTTCTCCACAAGACTATTGGGAGCAAATTAACACCTCCCTAGGAGAATTGAGTTCCAACATGGGACAACTAAGGGTGGAGCACCAAGAACATTCCATCCTCCTCTATGAAATTAGAGAAGATCAAAGAATCATAAGAGAGGAGCAACAAAGGCAAGGAAGAGATATTGAGGAGCTCAAGCACTCCATAAGACCTTCAAGAAGAAGAACAAGCCGCCATCACTAAGGTGGACCCGTTCTTTAATCTCCTTGTTTTTTATTTATCTGTTTTTCGAATTTCTATGCTTATGTTTATCCATGTTTGTGTCTTATGATCATTAGTGTCTTAGTGTCTATGCCTTAAAGTTATGAAAGTCCTATGAATCCATCACCTTTCTTAAATGAAAACTGTTTTTATCACAAAAGAACAAGAAGTACAGGATTTCAAATTCATCTTTAAAACTAGCTTAATTAGTTTGATGTGGTGACAATACTTTTTGTTTTCTGAATGTATGCTTAAACAGTGCATATGTCTTTTGAATTTGTTGTTCATGAATGTTAAAATTGTTGGCTCTTGAAAGAATGATGAAAAAGGAGACATGTTACTGAGGATCTGAAAAATCATAAAAATGATTCTTGAAGCAAGACAAAGCAGTGAATACAAAAAAAAGAGAGAAAAAAAAAGAAAAAAGATACGAAAAAAAAGAGAGAAAAAGAAAAAGAAAGAAAAAAGAAATAAAGTTGTGATCCAAGGCAAAAAGAGTGTGCTTAAGAACCCTGGACACCTCTAATTGGGGACTCTAGCAAAGCTGAGTCACAATCTGAAAAGGTTCACCCAATTATGTGTCTGTGGCATGTATGTATCCGGTGGTAATACTGGAAGACAGAGTGCTTTGGGCCACGGCCAAGACTCATAAAGTAGCTGTGTTTAAGAATCATCATACTTAACTAGGAGAATCAATAACACTATCTGGATTCTGAGTTCCTAAAGAAGCCAATCATTCTGAATTTCAAAGGATAAAGTGAGATGCCAAAACTGTTCGGAGGCAAAAAGCTACTAGTCCCGCTCATCTAATTTAGAGCTAAGTTTCATTGATAATTTGGAGTCTATAGTATATTCTCTTCTTTTTATCTTATTTGATTTTCAGTTGCTTGGGGACAAGCAACAATTTAAGTTTGGTGTTGTGATGAGCGGATAATTTGTACGCTTTTTGGCATTATTTTTAGTATGTTTTTAGTATGATCTAGTTAGTTTTTAGTATATTTTTATTAGTTTTTAGTTAAAATTCACTTTTCTGGACTTTACTATGAGTTTGTGTGTTTTTCTGTGATTTCAGGTATTTTCTGGCTGAAATTGAGGGACCTGAGCAAAAATCTGATTCAGAGACTGAAAAGGACTGCAGATGCTGTTGGATTCTGACCTCCCTGAACTCGAAGTGGATTTTCTGAAGCTACAGAAGCCCAATTGGCGCGCTCTCAACGGCGTTGGAAAGTAGACATCCTGGGCTTTCCAGAAATATATGATAATCCATACTTTGCCAAAAATTTGATGGCCCAAACCGGCGTTCAAAGTCACCCTCAGAATTCCCAGCGTTAAACGCTGGAACTGGCACCAAAGTGGGAGTTAAACGCCCAAACTGGCACAAAAGCTGGCGTTTAACTCCAAGAGAAGTCTCTACACGAAAATGCTTCATTGCTTAGCCCAAGCACACACCAAGTGGGCCCGGAAGTGGATTTTTATGTCATTTACTCATCTTTGTAAACCTTAAGCTACTAGTACTCTATAAATAGGACCTTTTACTATTGTATTTTCATCTTGGTTCTTCTGGTTCCCTCTCTGGGGCCGAAACCAATGATCACTTTTGTTCTTATGTATTTTCAACGGTGGAGTTTCTACACACCATAGATTAAGGTGTGGAGCTCTGCTGTACCTCGAGTATTAATGCAATTACTATTGTTCTTCTATTCAATTCAGCTTGTTCTTATTCCAAGATATTCATTTGCACTCAAGAACTTGATGAATGTGATGATTATGTGACGCTCATCATCATTCTCACTTATGAACAAGTGATTGACAACCACTTCTGTTCTACAAGCAAACAAGGCTCTAATGTTTATCTCTTGGATTCCTGACACACGATGCATGGTTGATCGCCTGACAACCGAGTGCTCGCCTGACAAACGAGCCAGCCATTCCATGAGATCAGAGTCTTTGTGGTATAGGCAAGAACTGATGGCGGCATTCAAGAGAATCCGGAAGGTCTAACCTTGTCTGTGGTATTCTGAGTAGGATTCAATGATTGAATGACTGTGACGTGCTTCAAACTCCTGAGGGCGGGGCGTTAGTTACAGACGCAAAAGAATCAATGGATTCTATTCCGGCCTGATCGAGAACCGACAGATGGATAGCCGTGCCGTGACAGGGTGCGTTGAACATTTCCACTGAGATGATGGGAGGTAGCCACTGACAACAGTGAAACCCTTGCATAAGCTTGCCATGGAAAGGAGTAAGAAGGATTGGATGAAGACAGTAGGAAAGCAGAGAGACGGAAGGGAAAGCATCTTCATACACTTATCTGAAGCTCTCACCAATGATATACATAAGTATCTCTATCTTTATCTTTATGTTTCATTCATATATCATCTACACCCATTTGAGTCTGCCTGACTAAGATTTACAAGGTGACCATAGCTTGCTTCATACCAACAATCTCCGTGGGATCGACCTTTACTCGCGTAAGGTTTATTACTTGGACGACCCAGTGCACTTGCTGGTTAGTTGTGCAAAGTTGTGTATGCCATGGTATTGAGCACCAAGTTTTTGGGGCCATTACTAGGGATTAATTGAGTTGTGAAAAGTAGTGATCACAATTTTGCACACCAGTTAGCCTTTCCTCATCTCATTTGTCATCTCTGTTATTCAGTTGGAATTGACATAGAGGGAGACATCCTCATTGATGAGGACAAGCCCATCACTAAGAAAAGGATGGAGCAAATAAGAGATCCCACTCATCATGAAATCCCTGAGATACCTCAAGGGATGCACTTTCCTCCACAAAACTATTGGGAGCAAATCAACACCTCCCTAGGAGAATTGAGTTCCAACATGGGACAACTAAGGGTGGAGCACCAAGAACAATCCATTCTCCCCCATGAAATTAGAAAAGATCAAAGAATCGTGAGAGAGGGGCAACAAAGGCAAGGAAGAGACATTGAGGAGCTCAAGCACTCCATAAGATCTTCAAGAGGAAGAACAAGCCACCATCACTAAGGTGGACCCGTTCTTTAATTTTCTTGTTCTTTATTTTCCTGTTTTTCGAAAATTATGCTTTATGTTTTATCTATGTTTGTGTCTTATGATCATTAGTGTCTTAGTGTCTATGCTTTAAAGTTATGAATGTCCTATGAATCCATCACCTTTCTTGAATGAAAAATGTTCTTAATTGAAAAAGAGAAGAATTGCATGAATTTTAAATTTTATAACAGATTAAATTTTATAACATTGGTTTCTGAATGTATGCTTGAACAGTGCATATGTCTTTTGAATTTGTTGTTCATGAATGTTGGCTCTTGAAAGAATGATGAAAAAGGAGACATGTTACTGAGGATCTGAAAAATCATAAAAATGATTCTTGAAGCAAGAAAAAGCAGTGAATACAAAAAAAAAGAAGAAAAAGAAAAAGAAAAGAAAGAAAAAAAATAAAGTTGTGATCCAAGGCAAAAAGAGTGTGCTTAAGAACCCTGGACACCTCTAATTGGGGACTCTAGCAAAGCTGAGTCACAATTTGAAAAGGTTCACCCAATTATGTGTCTGTGGCATGTATGTATCCAGTGGTAATACTGGAAGACAGAGTGCTTTGGGCCACGGCCAAGACTCATAAAGTAGTTGTGTTCAAGAATCATCATACTTAACTAGGAGAATCAATAATACTATCCGGATTCTGAGTTCCTATAGAAGCCAATCATTCTGAATTTCAAAGGAAAGAGTGAGATGCCAAAAGTATTCAGAGGCAAAAAGCTAAAAGCCCCGCTCATCTAATTAATACTGATCTTCATAGATGTTTTTGGAATTCATTGCATATTCTCTTCTTTTTATCTTATTTGATTTTCAGTTGCTTGGGGACAAGCAACAATTTAAGTTTGGTGTTGTGATGAGCGGATAATTTATACGCTTTTTGGCATTGTTTTTAGTATGTTTTTAGTATGTTTTAGTTAGTTTTTATTATATTTTTATTAGTTTTTAGTTAAAATTCACTTTTCTGGACTTTACTATGAGTTTGTGTGTTTTTTTGTGATTTCATGTATTTTCTGGCTGAAATTGTGGGACCTGAGTAAAAATCTGATTCAGAGGCTGAAAAGGACTACAGATGCTATTGGATTCTGACCTCCCTGCACTCGAAGTGGATTTTCTGGAGCTACAGAAGCCCGATTGACGCGCTCTCAACGGCGTTGGAAAGTAGACATCCTGGGCTTTCCAGCAATGTAATAGTCCATACTTTTCCCGAGATTTGATGGCCCGTTTAAAATCAGCTCAAAAGTGCCCGGCGTTAAACGCCAAAACTGGCACAAGAATGGGAGTTAAATGCCCAAATTGGCACAAAAGCTGGTGTTTAACTCCAAGAAAAGTCTCTACACGAAAATGCTTCAATGCTCAGCCCAAGCACACACCAAGTGGGCTCGGAAGTGGATTTTTATGTCATTTACTCATTTCTGTAAACCCTAGGCTACTAGTTCTCTACAAATAGGACCTTTTGCTATTGTATTTTCATCTTTGGATCTTTTGATCACTTTAGATCTTAGGATCATCTTTGGACGTCTAGTTCTTAGATCATTGGGGGGCTGGCCTCACGGCCATGCCTGAACCTTGTTCTTATGTATTTTCAACGGTGGAGTTTCTACACACCATAGATTAAGGTGTGGAGCTCTGCTGTACCTCGAGTATTAATGCAATTACTATTGTTCTTTTATTCAATTCAGCTTGTTCTTGTTTTAAGATATTCATTCGTACCCAAGAACATGATGAATGTGATGATTATGTGACGCTCATCATCATTCTCACTTATGAACGCGTTCCTGACAACCACTCCCGTTCTACAAGCAAACAAGGCTTGAATGTCTATCTTGGATTCCTTAATCAGAATCTTTGTGGTATAAGCTAGAATTGATGGCGGCATTCAAGAGAATCCAAAAGGTCTAAACCTTGTCTATGGTATTCTGAGTAGGATTCAATGATTGAATGACTATGACGAGCTTCAAACTCCTGAAGGCTGGGCGTTAGTGACAGACGCAAAAGAATCAATGGATTCTATTCCAGCCTGATTGAGAACCGACAGATGATTAGTCGTGCTGCGACAGAGCGCGTTGAACATTTTCACTGAGAGGACGGGACTGTAGCCACTGACAACGGTGATGCCCAACATACAGCTTGCCATGGAAAGGAGTAAGAAGGATTGGATGAAGACAGCAGGAAAGCAGAGAGACGGAAGGGACAAAGCATCTCCATACGCTTATCTGAAATTCTCACCAATGAATTACATAAGTATCTCTATCTTTATTTTATGCTTTATTCATATATCATCCATAACCATTTGAATCTGCCTGACTAAGATTTACAAGGTGACCATAGCTTGCTTCATACCAACAATCTCCGTAGGATCGACCCTTACTCGCGTAAGGTTTATTACTTGGACGACCCAGTGCACTTGCTGGTTAGTTGTGCGAAGTTGTGATATTATGTTTAAACCATGGTATTGAGCACCAAGTTTTTGGAGCCATTACCGGGGATTATTTGAGTTGTGAAAAGTAGAGATCACAATTTCGTGCACTAGATACTTATGTAATTCATTGGTGAGAACTTCAGATAAGCGTATGGAGATGCTTTGTCCCTTCCGTCTCTCTGCTTTCCTACTGTCTTCATCCAATCCTTCTTACTCCTTTCCATGGCAAACTGTATGTTGGGCATCACCGTTGTCAATGGCTACAGTCCCGTCCTCTCAGTGAAAATGTTCAACGTGCTCTGTCACAGCACGGCTATTCATCTGTCGGTTCTCGATCATGTCGGAATAGAATCCAGTGATTCTTTTGCGTCTGTCACTAACGCTCCACAATCGCGAGTTTGAAGCTCGTCACAGTCATTCAATCCTTGAATCCTACTCGGAATACCACAGACAAGGTTTAGACTTTCTGGATTCTCAAGAATGCCGCCATCAATTCTAGCTTATACCACGAAGATTCTGATTAAGGAATCCAAGAGATAAACATTCAAGCCTTGTTTGCTTGTAGAACGGAAATGGTTGTCAGACACACGTTCATAAGTGAGAATGATGATGAGCGTCACATAATCATCACATTCATCATGTTCTTGGGTACGAATGAATATCTTAGAATAAGAATAAACTGAATTGAATAGAAGAACAATAGTAATTGCATTAATACTCGAGGTACAGCAGAGTTCTACACCTTAATCTATGGTGTGTAGAAACTCCACCGTTGAAAATACATAAGAACAAGGTCTAGGCATGGCCGAATGGCCAGCCTCCCAAAGAGGGTTCAATCATAAAAACATGATCAAAAGATTCTAATACAATAGCAAAAAGTCCTATTTGTAGAGAATTAGTAGCTTAGGGTTTACAAAGATGAGTAAATGACATAAAAATCCACTTTCGGGCCCACTTGGTGTGTGCTTGGGCTGAGCATTGAAGCTTTCATGTGTAGAGACTTTTCTTGGAGTTAAACGCCAGCTTTTGTGCCAGTTTGGGCGTTTAACTCCCATTCTTGTGCTAGTTCCGGCATTTAACGCCAGAATTCTTGAGCTGACTTAGAATGCCTGTTTGGGCCATCAAATCTCGGGCAAAGTATAAACTATTATACATTGCTGGAAAGCCCAGGATGTTACTTTCTAACGCAATTGAGAGAGCGTCAATTGGGCTTCTGTAGCTCCAGAAAATCCACTTCGAGTGCAGGGAGGTCAGAATCCAATAACATCTGCAGTCCTTTTCAGCCTCTGAATCAGATTTTTGCTCAGGTCCCTCAATTTCAGCCAGAAAATACCTAAAATCACAGAAAAATACACAAACTCATAGTAAAGTCCAGAAAAGTGAATTTTAACTAAAAACTAATAAAAATATAATAAAAACTAACTAAAACATACTAAAAACATACTAAAAACAATGCCAAAAAGCGTATAAATTATCCGCTCATCAACAATCCTCTGTTCGTTTTGGGATGTATGCCAACATGTCATATGACACGTGCGCGTCAAGCACGCACACGCGTGGTAGTGCTTATTGTGAAAGTGACGCGCACGTGTCCACGACGCGTTCGCGTGATGCTATTTGTGCCTCGGGCACAGTGCCAGCACCAAGCTAGCCTAACTTTCGGCCAATACACCTTTTACATCGATTTTTCAGGGCCACGCGTGTGCGTTATTGACGCGTACGTGTGAAGGGCCAAAATCTCAAATGACGCGTACGCGTGAGGGATGCGTATGCGTGGTGATGCTTGTACGATTGGCACACTTCCTGCACAGTTCCCACGCAACTTTTTGTTCAGTTTTTTTTATGCAGAATGAAGATGCTAATGCAAACATTATGAGTGACACTAATAAAATTAAAATAAAATAAACTAGGAATAAAAGGAATGATTATACCATGGTGGGTTGTCTCCCACCTAGCACTTTTAGTTAAAGTCCTTAAGTTGGACATATAATGAGCTCATTGTCATGGTGGCTTGTGCTTGAACTCGTCTTGAAACTTCCACCAATGCTTGGACTTCCAATAAGCTCTATCATTCTCAAGTAAATTTGCCAAGCCTTGAGGGAGTTCTTCGCAAGCTTTGAGCTCCCAAAGTCGATCCTCATGTATGCCCGGATCCCAAATCTTGTATCTACACCCGTATTGAAGTGGATCATCATTGTCCCAACCGGGTGGCAAGCAGTCTAAATTCTCTACGGAGTACCAAACTCTTCTTTTAGATCTAATAAAATTATCACCAGTTGAGCCCTTACATCTAGCTCTTGAAATATCAACCTCGATGAGCCTTGATTTACAACTCCAACCACTAAACAGTCTCCTCTTACGTTTTATGCCATAAAGCTTCCTGAGTTGGCCGATCGTTTCAAGAATACCGTACTCAAGTGGGATAGAAAGATGAACAGAGATAAGTTTTACCCACTCAAGTGAAGGAGTAGACAGCAACCTAGGTGGAGAGGTCTCTAATGACCTTGACAAGGCATTTCCAACTCCCGACCAACCTTCCTGAAGGACTCCAGTCCCATATTATTCTCGAATTCAATCGAAGAAGGATCTTCATATTCAGTGGGTTCATCACTAGGAGGACTTGATTCATGATCCTCATCACCAAGGGAACTTGCTTCTTGATCTATCCCATCCAAGTCTTCATAGGGAACATGCCATGGAGGGTGTGCACTAGCCTCCTTGACATCAATCTCCATCTTCTTGGAGGAATACTCTACAATTCTGGATTCCCATGGAGGTTCAGCGTCTCCTAAGTCTTCAACCACTTCTTTCTCTTCAACTATTATGGCTTCATCCACTTGTTCCAATACAAAGCCATGTCCCTCATTGTCCACCGGAGTTTCTAGTGTCTCCTTCATGCTACGCTCTTCTATTGATTCTCCACATGTAGCCATGGGAGTATTTTGAGTGCTCAGATGTTGGGAAGCTAATTGATTTACTACCTCGGTTAAGGCAGTCGCTAATTCTAGTACATCCCTTTTCATCTTCGCTTGCCCTTGAAGAAGATGACGAAGGATGTCATCCATTGGAGATTGGGGTGGATATGAGGGTTCATTACTTGGGAGGAAGGGTTCATGATAAGAGGGTGGTTCCTCATGATAAGGATGTGGTGGTTCATCACTCTCCATCATTTCCATTTATTGCACCACACACTTCAGTTTCTTGTTCTCAAATTGAGATTATTTAGCCATGAGAGCTTCGGGTGCCATTCGGCTTACCGCTCGGTCTAATTGAAGAAGGGTTGCTTGAAATTGATCCACTATTTCCATGAGACGATCCCTTGACTTTTGTTCTGCTTGGATATCATAAGTAGGACCATAAGGCTCTTGGATTGATGGATATGGATGTGGTGTATATGGAGGTGGTGGTTCTTGGGAGTAATTGGGTTAGAATTGCGGTGGATCTATGTACGGCTCATATGGCTCATAGGGTGGTTGATATGATGGATAAGGGTTAGGATCAGATGAGGGTGTTTGGTAGTAGGGGGCTTGTGAGTATGGTGGTTCAAAGGTGTGTTGGGGAGGTGATTCATAAGCATATGGTAGGGCTTGCTGGTAATTACAAGGGGGTCCACCATATTCATCATCTTGGTACGCTCCATGGAATGGCTATTGACTATAGTAATTTGGTGGAGGTTGGTTGTCACGAAGAGTTCCACCATAGCTATTGTCTTGGCATGCATTGTAGAATGGTCATCATCCATGGTATCTTGGAAGGTGTTGTTGCCGAAAGGGTTGATCAGATCCTCGTGTCTCCGTCCATCTCTGATTGTTTTGACCTTGATGCATGTTCCTGTTATAGCTTCCATTCCTTTCAACAACATTAAAACCAAACTCAAAGCGACGGGGGTGAGAACTCATAGTAACTAATAAAAGTTAAAAACAAAAACAAAAATAAATAAACAAGAAAAAGAAAATATTCACAATAACCAACAATAGGGCACTGGTGCACGAAATTGCAATCACACTTTTGCAATCCCGCACAACTAACCAGCAAGTGCACTGGGTCGTCCAAGTAATACCTTGCGTGAGCAAGGGTCGATCCCACGGAGATTGTCGGCTTGAAGCAAGCTATGGTTATCTTGTAAATCTTAGTCAGGATATCAGAAATTATCAGGATTGATTGTAAAAAGCAAGAGAACATGAAATAAGTACTTGTTATGCAGTAATGGAGAATAGGTTGAGGTTTTGGAGATGCTCCATCTTCTGAATCTCTGCTTTCCTACTGTCTTCTTCATCAAACACGCAAGGCTCCTTCCATGGCAAGCTGTATGTAGGGTTTCACCGTTGTCAATGGCTACCTCCCATCCTCTCATTGGAAATGTTCAACGCACCCTGTCACGGCACGGCTATCCATCTGTCGGTTCTCAATCAGGCCGGAATAGAATCCAGTGATTCTTTTGTGTCTGTCACTAACGCCCCGCCTTCAGGAGTTTGAAGCACGTCACAGTCATCCAATCATTGAATCCTACTCAGAATACCACAGACAAGGTTTAGACCTTCCGGATTCTCTTGAATGCCGCCATCAGTTCTAGCTTATACCACGAAGATTCTGGTTAAGGAATCCAAGAGATATCTACTCAATCTAAGGTAGAATAGAGGTGGTTGTCAGGCACATGTTCATAATTGAGAATGATGATGAGTGTCACGGATCATCACATTCATTCGGGTTAAGAGCAAGTGATATCTTAGAATGGACGCAAGCATGATTGAATAAGAAACAGTAGTAATTGCATTAATCCATCAAGACACAGCAGAGCTCCTCACCCCCAACCATGGGGTTTAGAGACTCATGCCATGGAATGTACACCAAGGAAACGTGTAAAATGTCATGAGGTACAAATACAATGTCAAAAGATCCTATTAATAGTAAACAAGTATCCTAAGGTTTACAGAAATGAGTAAATGACATAAAAATCCACTTCCGGGCCCACTTGGTGTGTGCTTGGGCTGAGCAATGAAGCATTTTCGTGTAGAGACCTTTTCTGGAGTTAAACGCCAGCTTTCATGCCAGTTTGGGCGTTTAACTCCAAGTTTTATGCCAGTTCCAGCGTTAAACGCTGGAATTTCTGAGGCCGAATTGCTACGCAGGTTTGGGCCATCAAATCTTGGGCAAAGTATGGACTATCATATATTGATGGAAAGCCCAGTATGTCTACTTTCCAATGCCGTTGAGAGCGCGCCAATTGGGCTTCTGTAGCTCCAGAAAATCCACTTCGAGTGCAGGGAGGTCAGAATCCAACAGCATCTGCAGTCCTTTTCAGTCTCTGAATTAGATTTTTGCTCAGAACCTTCAATTTCAGTCAGAAAATACCTGAAATCACAGAAAAACACACAAACTCATAGTAAAGTCCAGAAAAGTGAATTTTAACTAAAAACTAATAAAAATATACTAAAAACTAACTAAAAGATACTAAAAACATACTAAAAACAATGCCAAAAAGCGTACAAATTATCCGCTCATTAGGCACACGTTTGCAATTCCCCGGCAACGGCGCCATTTTGACGATTGGATTTCTATCGGTAAAGAAATTTAAGAATATAATCGCGTTGTAAGTATTGTCTCTAAACCAACAAAAATCCTTTCGTACAAAAGTTTGGTTGTCACAAGTAACAAAATCCAATAAAATTTATAACTGAAGTATTGAAACCTTGGGACGTCTTCTCAAGAAATTGCAGGGAAATATGATTTATTATTGGTTATGAAAAAAGGTATATTTTTGGGTTTTCGAAATAGGGAACGGGTAATTTAAATGGCAAGGAAGTAAATTAATTATCATGAACACCAGTGCAAGGTATAAGAACTGGAAATCCCATCCTAGTTATCCTTATCAGGTGAGATGAGAATTGGATTTTGCTTCCACTTAGTTAACCCTTACTAAATAAAGAAAAGTCAAGTGGACTAATTAATTTGATTCCTCAAGCCCTAGTCAACTCCTATGGAAAGACTAGCTTTAGAGGGATCCAAATCAATCAGCAATTTCGAATCTTCAATCAACCGCTGATTTTGACAACTCAAGTGTCACCAATTACTCAACCAAAGCAAAGGGAAAAAAATCTAAATTAAATTAAAAGCATTAATAACACAAATTTAAAGAAAGCAATCTTTAGATCTGAAATATCTCAAGATGTATTAAATAAGAAAATCAATTCTAACATGGAAAGTTCATAAACCAATATTAACAAACTAAAATAATAGAATAAATAGAAGTAGAAGAGAAATTAAAGTAAAGGAACATTGAACCTGGAATGAAGAAGAAGTAACCTAACCTTTAAGAGGAATCCTAATCCTAAATCCTACGAGATATGAGAGAGTCTCTCTCTCTAAAAACTACATATAAAACTAAAATTGTGAATTATGAATGTTGTCTGAATGAATGAATGCATTCCCCCACTCTGTAGCCTCTAATCAGTATTTTCTGGGCCGAAAACTCGGTCAAAAACAGCCTAGAAATCGCTGGAAACGAATTCTGCCACGCTAATTTTCTGTAAAACAATGCATCCACGTGATTCACGCGTGCGCGTCATTTTGCTGTATGGCCACTATGGCGAATTATATATCATTTCGAAGCCCCAGATGTTAGCTTTTCAACTCAACTAGAACCGCATCATTTGGACCTCTATAGCTCAAGTTATGGTCGATTTAGTACCAGAAGGTCAGGCTGGACAGCTTTAGCAGTTTCTTCAATTTCTTGTATTCCTTCCACTTTTGCATGCTTCCTTTCCATCCACTAAGCCATTTCTGCCCTGTAATCCCTGAAATCACTTAACGCACATATCACAGCATCTAATGGTAATAAGAGATGATTAATATTAGCAAATATAAGGCCAAAGAAGCATATTTTCAATCATAGCACAAAATCAGGAAGGATAATGTAAAGCCATGCATTTTGTATGAACAAGTGTATGAAAGATTGATAAAATCCACTCAATTGAGCACAAGATAAACCGTAAAATAGCGGTTTATCAGCTACCCCTGTGTAAAAATACAACACTTTGCAACATCAAGGGAGAGGGAAAATAATCCCGAAAGCAACTAGCCAAACAAGCCTTCTATTCGTCCGTAGCTTTTCAATTAGCCATCCTGTCTGTACCTCTGAAAAGGTTTTTTAAAAACTTTGGAGTGAGAACAAGGCCACACATTCTCAATAGGGAACGTGAACGCCGCAATAAACAGAGTAAATACAAATAGCTAGTTCATATCATAAAAACAATTTCACTTAAAACAGTTTTAAATTCCTTTCTTTAAATCACGTTACTTAAACAAAATTCCAGTCACATTAATAATTCCTTATCCATAAACAACATTCCTAAATACATTATTAAGACCACAACACAAGTAAAATATCCATCAAGCACACAAGCACATCACCAAAACAGTAGCACAATCACAAATAAATAAAATATAGCAAACACAATCAAATGTAAATGCGCAAACAAGATGATGCATGCCTGTTCTTAGCGCAGGCCATGAGCTCATGCATTGGTTGTTGATATAAGGAATTTATCGTCGATCAAGATTTTCACAAAGTAGAATTCCATCGTTGAAAGTATAGTCTAGACCAACAATTAATTCCCATATCAAATGCTTACAAATTCAAATTAAAATAACCGAGAGTAATTCAACCTCGGGTCATCTTCCCTAAGAGTTACAATTAAGTGTACATTTATTGGCTATGAAAGAGCATGGGGAATTATGAGAGCAAGAAATGTAAATAGCAAGAATTTAAATGATCATGCAAGGAATTAAAAGAAAGCAAATAAACATGCAAGGAATGTAAATGGCAACTCTTGGAAAGAATTAGGGAGTTTAGGTTTCCTATCCTAGTTGTGGACCACAAACATGGCAATTGTGTGGAATTAATCCAAATTAGTCAATCCTCCGTGAGAATTAGTCAAAAGGGCATAATTGGTCTCAATCCATAAGTCCTAGTCAACTCACTAATTACTTAGTGATGCGCGTGCATCATTGCCTACTTTCAGTAGTCATTTCAGGAGATTTCTGTTTAGTTTTCATACAAATATTGCCAATATGTGAGTAATAGCATGAAAAATCTCTGCATGAAACAAAATCTCAAGCATAGGTGAATTTTAGCTAATATACAGGGTAAATATGATAAAATAGATCACACTAAGTGAAGTTTTGATTTTGAGTATTATTAGCACACTTAGTATATAAAGATCATCTTGTATGTTACCTTGATGCACTTTATTTGTTTGATTTCAGGCCAAAAAAGGCAGAAAAGAGCCACGTTAGTGGCTACGTTAGTGCTACTAACGTGCGCACTAATGTGGAAGGAAGGAAAGTTGGAACGTTAGTGGGAACGTTAATGGCATCAACTTTGAAGAAGGAGCAGCGTTAGTGGCAAAAGTGAGTACCAATAACGCTAGCGAAGGTGCAAGAAGACCCACGTTAGTCTCCACATTAGTTACATTAATGTGGGAACTAACGTGAAAGGAAAGGGAAAAGCCAACCTTAGTGGGAAAAGTGAGTGCCACTAACGTTTGCGAAGCAAAAAGACCCATGTTAATGGCCACGTTAACTACATTAACGTGGAAGTTAACGTGGAAGGAAAGGGAGATGCCAACATTAGTGGAAAAGGTGATCTCCACTAACGTCTGCGAAGCAAAAAGACCTACGTTAATGGCCACGTTAACTACGTTAACGTAGGCAAAAATCTCACCTCGCATCCTGACCATGCCTTCTTCAAACAAGAATAACTTGAGCCACAAAACTCCAAATGAGGTGATTCCAAAAGTATTGGAAAGTAGGATTCCAGAGCTTTCCAAGCATATATGGCACTACATGGTGGACACTAAATTTGAGGGGAAAAACCTGCCCCGATAGTGCAAAGATGAACATGGTATCAACCTGTAGTAAGGCCAACTGACCTCTTCACCTTCCAAGAAGTGTAACTCGAGCTGTAGAGCTCCAAATGATGCGCTTTCAATAGCGTTGGAAAGTAGACATCCAGGGCTTTCCAACAATATATAATAGTATGGGATGGACATTAAGTTTGAGCTCCAGAACTTGGCAACATTAAGCCCTTGATTGCTAGCGTTATCGTGACTCACGTTTTCCAGTAATGCTAGCGACTGTGCCAGCGACCTTATCTACTTCAAAGGAGCATAACTTGAGTTACAGATGTTCAATTGAGGTGATTTTAGTTGCGTTAGAAAGCTGGCATTCAGAGCTTTCCAACGATATATAATAGTCTATAGTGGGCATGAAATTGGAGCACAAACAAGAGGCATCTTTTAAGCCCCAAAAACACCAATTGGTAACAAGTGCAACGTTAGCCACAATAACTTTGGCACTAACGCCACACTTGTAGCATTAGTGTGGCTAACGGCAGCATGAACGCTAGGCACCTAAACCTCAACTTGATTCACTTCTCTCTCAAGTCCACTTCAAAGCTCAAGCAAGCAAGCCCACAATTGTCAACCAATCAAGGCCACAAGAAGCATCTAGAATAGGAATTTTCATTTAATTGTAATTTGCTTTTAATTTTATTTTTGTAATTTAGGAGAGCCTATATAAAGGCCTTAGTCTTTACATTCAAGATCATTGAGGATGGGAAATTGAAGGAAGGGAGAGAGAGTGAAGACCAATTCGAACTTCTGTGAATTGGCACACTCCAAGGGGAGTGGGTCTTCGAACCCCTCCCCTCAACCACTCTTCTTCCTTTTCTCTTCTTTTCTTTCTTAGGAGTAGTTTCTTGTAGTTGTAATTTTCATTTATGAAATTGGAAGTTTCAATTTCAGTTTTCATCTTCATCTTTACTTTTCTGCACTCTCTTTCTTTTCTATTTTGGTAGACCAATGATCAACTAACTCTTTTCATTGGGTTAGAGAGCTCTATTGTGATTCAATGGATCAATTGTAGTTCTTATTCTTCTTCTTCTTTCTTTTCTCTTGATCTTACTAGAAAGCTTTCGATCTTCATCTAATTGGATTGTTATCTTGGGAAAGAAACTCTCCATAATTGGATTTCTTCTAAGCCTTGGAAAAGGGATGAGGAGATCATGCTAGAAATGCTTTCTCATGTTAGACCAAATTGGGGTTTGGGCGGATATAGTGACATGTAATCCTCCCAACACTTTGATTTGGAAATACATGTGGTATAATCAGTGACCACACTTCATCTTTTCCCATGAGCAATTAAATCAAGGAATTGGGAAATTGTTCAAGCTTAGAGAGATTGGATTGCCAAGGAATTGGGATCCAATCACTTAAGGTTGCTAAGGAGATCAATGAATGGATTGATTAAGGAAGAGATGAGAATGAACTTGATCCGGAGGATTGCAATATCTCTTGATCCCAATGTTCATTTTATTTTTAGTTCTTACATTTACTTTCCTTGCCATTTTACTTGTTTGCACTTTATCTCTTTCTTTACTTTTGTGCTATTTACTTTTCCTGATGCTCCTCACTCCTTAATGATTCGTCTAACTAGAATAATCAATTAACCATTGATTGCTTAATCCGTTAATCCCTGTAGATTCGACCTCACTCTACTGTGAGTTTTACTTGACGACAAATTCGGTATACTTGCCGAAGGAAAATTTGTTGAGAGACAAGTTTTCATGCATCACTTAGTGAAAGACTAGCGTCAATGGAAACCAAACCAATTAGCCATTCCCACACAATGCGGAATGGACATCCACAACTCAATTCCATCCAAACACCCAATTTCTCAACCAAGAGTTTGGAAACTAAACATACAAGAAATTAAAAGTCAAAGCAATAAAAGTCAAAACAAGTAAAATTAAAGTGCTAGAAACCTCTTGGCAAGTAATTGAGAACTAAGGCTACCTATCCTAGTCATTAACCACAAACATATGATGATTATGAAGAGTTAATCCTACTTAGTCAACCATACATCGAAGATAAGTCAAATAGGCATAGTTAATTTCAATCCCTAAGTCCTATGTCAACACTAGGGGTCACATAGAGTCAAGGGAAACTAAATTAACTAACTACTCTAATATATCAAACAAGAATGGACATCAATGACTCGAGGATCACCAAAACCAACAATTCCAAGCCAAGAGTAGAGAAAAACTATGTAAAAACTAAGCCAAACATTTTATCAAACACTTGGTGTGCATGAAAATAAAATAATATTAAATTATAATAAAATAAATTCTAAAACTACCAAAGCAAGAAAATAACAATAACAACTAGAGAAAGCAATAAATGACATGGAAACATAAAATTGCATTAATTGGAAATTAAAATAACAAGAGTATGCATAAATATAAAAATGACAAAATAAAGGAAATAACAAGAGAAATGAAGAAGAATAAAGATGCAATAACAATAAATGACAAGGAAAAGTAAATGAAAACAAGAATTAAAAGTAGAAATTACAAGAAACTAAACTAAAGAACCCTGATTCTAGAGAGAGGGGAGTTTCTCTCTCTAGAAAACTACATTAAAACATGATAAAAGCTAAACCTAATTGCCCCCCCCCCCCTCATTCCTCTTCACTTTGGCCTTAAAAAGCTTCAGAAAATGAGTTGGACTGGGTTTTGGAGGCCCAGAATTCGCCCCAGCGATTTGCATTAATGACCTCACGCATATGCACGCGTGCGTACGCACTGCCTACTGTGCGTACGCACAGTTGTGCAGAATTTCCATCGTGCGTACATACGACATCTGGTGCATATGCATCCTTGCATGAAGTCACCGTTGTGCGTATGCATGCATCACTGTGTGTATGCACCTTTGCAGCATCTTCCAAACTTCATTTTCTTCATGATTTCTCCCTTTTGCATGCTTTTCTCTTCACTTCTTCTATCCCATACTTGCCTTGGAAATCTGAAATCACTCAACAAATACATCAAGGCACCAAATGGAATTAAAGTGAATTAATTTTAGCTATTTTAAGGCCTAAAAAGCATGTTTTCATAATTAATCACAAATCTAGGGAGAATTACAAAACTATGCTATTTAGATGAATAAATATGGGTTTATGTGATGAAATCCACTCAAATCAAACCAAAATATATCGTAATATATGGATTCATCAGTTGTCTACCTGCAACCCGACGTTATTCGGAGTGAACCCCGAATATGGTTCCTTTATTGTATCAGTTAGACACCTTGGTATCACAGTTACCCATGTCAATTAGGCCTCATCATAATAATATTTTAATGTGTATCACAGTAAGAAACAGTGCTATCAATTAGGTGAACATTTTCGCATTAGCAATCTCAGGCTATCAATTAGGTGGGCACTTTCGCATTAGCAGTTTGGCACAAGGCCCGTTTAACATACAATTCTTATTTATTTATTTCATTCATTACTTCCCTTTTCTTTTCTTCTAAGTATCGTTTCCATTATGCCTCCACTTCACCTTACAGCTAAGCATACCTCTGTATCACCAAGAAGCTAAAAGTACCTCCACATTGGTGCACGAAATTGCAATAACACTTTTGCAATCCCGCACAACTAACCAGCAAGTGCACTGGGTCGTCCAAGTAATACCTTGCGTGAGCAAGGGTCGATTCCACGGAGATTGTCGGTTTGAAGCAAGCTATGGTTATCTTGTAAATCTTAGTCAGGATATCAGAAATTATCAGGATTGATTGTGAAAAGCAAAAGAACATGAAATAAGTACTTGTTTTGCAGTAATGGAGAATAGGTTGAGGCTTTGGAGATGCTCCATCTTCTGAATCTCTACTTTCCTACTGTATTCTTCATCAAACACGCAAGGCTCCTT
Organism: Arachis stenosperma; assembly: GCF_014773155.1. Classification (NCBI taxonomy): domain Eukaryota; kingdom Viridiplantae; phylum Streptophyta; class Magnoliopsida; order Fabales; family Fabaceae; genus Arachis; species Arachis stenosperma. The sequence continues at coordinate 58,717,778 of NC_080377.1, read as the reverse complement.
CCATGGCAAGCTATATGTAGGGTTTCACCGTTGTCAGTGGCTACCTCCCATCCTCTCAGTGAAAATGTTCCTATGCTCTGTCACAGCATGGCTAATCAGCTGTCGGTTCTCGGTCAGGCCGGAATAGAATCCATCGATCCTTTTGCGTCTGTCACTAACGCCCCGCCTGCTAGGAGTTTGAAGCACGTCACAGTCATTCAATCATTGAATCCTACTCAGAATACCACAGACAAGGTTTAGACCTTCCGGATTCTCTTGAATGCCGCCATCAGTTCTAGCTTATACCACGAAGATTCTGGTTTAAGGAATCCAAGAGATATCTACTTAATCTAAGGTAGAACGGAGGTGGTTGTCAGGCACACGTTCATAGTTGAGAATGATGATGAGTGTCACGGATCATCACATTCATCCGGGTTAAGAGCAAGTGATATCTTAGAATGGAAGCAAGCATGATTGAATAAGAAACAGTAGTAATTGCATTAATCCATCAAGACACAGCAGAACTCCTCACCCCCAACCATGGGGTTTAGAGACTCATGCCGTGGAAAGTGTACAATGAAACGTGTAAAAATGTCATGAGGTCCTTGATACAATGTCAAAAGATCCTATTAATAGTAAACTAGTATCCTAAGGTTTACAGAAATGAGTAAATGACATAAAAATCCACTTCTGGGCCCACTTGGTGTGTGTTTGGGTTGAGCAATGAAGCATTTTCGTGTAGAGACCTTTTCTGGAGTTAAACGCCAGCTTTCATGCCAGTTTGGGCGTTTAACTCCAAGTTTTATGCCAGTTCCAGCGTTTAACGCTGGAATTCCTGAGGGTGACTTTGAACGCCGGTTTGGGCCATAAAATCTTGGGCAAAGTATGGACTATCATATATTTCTGGAAAGCCCAGGATGTCTACTTTCCAATGCCGTTGAGAACGCGCCAATTAGGCTTCTGCAGCTCCAGAAAATCCACTTTGAGTGCAGGGAGGTCAGAATCCAACAGCATCTGTAGTCCTTTTCAGTCTCTGAATCAGATTTTTGCTCAGAACCTTCAATTTCAGTCAGAAAATACCTGAAATCACAGAAAAACACACAAACTCATAGTAAAGTCCAGAAAAGTGAATTTTAACTAAAAACTAATAAAAATATACTAAAAACTAACTAAATCATACTAAAAACATACTAAAAACAATGCCAAAAAGCGTATAAATTATCCGCTCATCACAACACCAAACTTAAATTGTTGCTTGTCCTCAAGCAACTGAAAATTAAATAAGATAAAAAGAAGAGAATATACTATAGACCCCAAATTATCAATGAAACATAGCTCCAATTAGATGAGCGGGACTAGTAGCTTTTTGCCTCCGAACAGTTTTGGCATCTCACTCTATCCTTTGAAGTTCAGAATGATTGGCATCTATGAGAACTCAGAACTCAGATAGTGTTATTGATTCTCCTAGTTAAGTATGATAATTCTTGAACATAGCTAGTGTATGAGTCTTGGCTGTGGCCCAAAGCACTCTGTCTTCCAGTATTACCACCGGATACATACATGCCACAGACACATAATTGGGTGAACCTTTTTAGATTGTGACTCAGCTTTGCTAGAGTCCCCAATTGGAGGTGTCCAAGGTTCTTAAGCACACTCTTTTTGCCTTGGTTCACAACTTTATTTCTTTCTTTTTCTTTTTCTTCTCTTTTCTCTTTTTTTTCGAAATTTTTTTTTTTTTGCTTTTTCTTGCTTCAAGAATCAATTTGATGATTTTTCATATCCTCAATAACAGTTCTCTTTCTCCTCATTTTCTCAAGAGCCAACAATTTTAACATTCTCAAAACAACAAATTCAAAAGACATATGCACTGTTCAAGCATTCATTCAGAAAACAAAAAGTATTGTCACCACATCAAACTAATTCAACTAGTTTCAGAGATAAATTCGAAATCCTGTACTTCTTGTTCTTTTGTGATTAAAGCATTTTTCATTTAAGAGAGGTGATGGATTCATAGGACATTCATAACTTTAAGGCATAAATTTTATTAATTATGAATTAAGAACAAGACTCAAATATAGATATAAGATGAGACTAAAAAAAATAAAAATAGAAAACAAAAGAAAAACGCAAAAATAGGCTCCTAATGATAGAGGTTTTCACAGAGTTAGGACTCAACAACCTTGATTTTGAGAAGTGGATGCTCCCTCAGCTTGAGAGGAGAGCTTTTGGCGTTTCATCTCTTGGATTTCACGCCCCTGCTCCTCTTGCTCCTTCTATTGACTTCTTGGTGATTGGATGTTCAATGGGTATGAATTCATCTGCTCCCATCTTCACCCCAGCCTCTTTACAGAGCAAGGAGATCAAGCTTGGGTAGGCCAGTTTGGTTACAGTGAAATTTTTATTTGCAATTGTGTAGATCTCACAGGCGATCACATGATGAACCTCCACTTCTTTTCCAAGCATAATGCAATGAATCATCACTGCTCTCTTGATGGTGACCTCAGAACGGTTGCTAGTGGGTAGTATGGAACGCCCAATAAAGTCTAGCCAACCTCTTGCAATTGGTTTGAGGTCTCCCCTCTTGAGTTGGTTTGGGACACCCTTTGAATTGGTTATCCACTTAGTTCCAGGGAGGCATATGTCCTCTAGAACTTGATCCAACCCTTTGTCTGCTCTCACCATTCTCCTATTAAAGGAGTCAGGATCATCTTGCAGTTGAGGCAACTTGAAGATTTCTCTTATTTTGTCCAGATGGAAGTACATAACTTTCCCTCTGACCATGGTTCTGTAGGTATGGTAAGCGGTTCCAGTCATTCTCTGCTTATCTGTTAACCACATATTTGAGTAGAATTCCTGAACCATGTTCCTTCCAACCTTTGTCTCAGGATTGGTTAGAACTTCCCATCCTCTGTTTCGAATTTGCTCTTGGATCCCCGGATATTCATCTTCTTTTAGATCAAATTTTACTTCCAGGATCACTGACCTCAGACCCATTATTTTGTGATAATGGTCTTCATGTTCTTTGGTTAAGAACTTCTCTTGATTCCAAAGATTCTTTGGATTATTCTCTCTCTTTCCTCTTAAATTGGTTTGTTTTCCCTTAGGAGCCATGATCTTGATGAATCTTGGCTTAGTGATCACGGAAAAGCACACCAAACTTAGAGGTTTGCTTGTCCTCAAGCAAAAGAAAGGAAAGGAGAGAGGGAAGGGGAGAGCAAATTCGAATGGTGTGCAGGAATGATGGGGACAAAAGTGTATTTATAAGGTGGGGGGGGAAGAGATTTCGAAAAAAAAAAGAAAAATTGAAAGGAGATTTGAGAAGATATGGAAAGAATTTGAGAAAAGGGTGAGTTTTTGAACAAAATTTGGGTTTGATTTGAGGGATTTGAAGAATGATTTTGGATTTTTGAAAATTTGAAAGTGAATGATGAGAGATTGAAATGTATTTTTGTAGAAAAATATGGGTAAGAAAAGGAAAGTTTGAAAAAATCTGATTTGAAAACAAAATTGTGGTCCCCCCACCTTTCTGGCGTTAAACGCCCAGAATGGCACCCATTCTGGCGTTTAACGCCCAATTGGTGCCCCTTTTGGGCGTTTAACGCCCAGCCAGGTGCCCTGGCTGGCGTTAAACGCTAGAAATCCTTTATCACTGGGCGTTTTTCCAAAACGCCCAGGATGCTGCACACCTGGCGTTAAACGCCCAGAATGGTGCCCATTCTGGCGTTTAACGCCCAAAATGGCACCATTCCTGGCGTTAAACGCCCAGAATGGTACCCATTCTGGCGTTTAACGCCCAAAATGCCCCTTACTGGCGTTTTTTCGCCAGTAAGCTCTTTTTCTCTGCTTTTTGAGCTGAATCCTTCTGTAACTCTGTGAATTTCTTCATTTTTGATACTTGCCTTTGTAAAAACAATTCATACAACCTCCTAATGACTGGGTTACCTCCCAGCAAGCGCTTCTTTACTGTCTTTAGCTGGACCTTTACTAAGACTCACTCAAGTATCAGTTTTGAGCATTCCTGCTCAAAATTGCTTTCAAGATAATGCTTGATTCTCTGTCCATTACCAATGAACTTTTTGTCAGAATCAATATCCTGAAGCTCAACATATCTATATGGTGACACTCCTGTGATCACATACGGACCCCTCCACCGGGATTTGAGTTTTCCTGGAAACAATTTGAGCCTAGAGTTGAAGAGCAGAACTTTTTGTCCTAGCTCAAAGACTCTGGTTGACAACTTCTTGTCATGCCACTTCTTTGCCTTTTCTTTATAAATTTTTGCATTTTCAAAGGCATTGAGTCTGAACTCCTCTAGCTCATTTAGCTGGAGAAATCTTTTTTCACCAGCTAACTGAGCATCCATGTTTAGGAATCTGGTTGCCCAGTAGGCTTTATGTTCCAGTTCCACAGGCAAATGACAGGCCTTCCCATACACCAATTGGTATGGAGAGGTTCCTATAGGAGTCTTGAATGCTGTTCTGTATGCCCACAGAGCATCATCCAAGCTTTTTGCCCAATCCTTTCTCCGGGCTATCACAGTCCGTTCTAGGATTCTTTTTAGCTCTCTGTTAGAGACTTCAGCTTGCCCATTTGTCTGTGGATGATACGGAGTTGCCACTTTATGGCTGATTCTATATCTAACCATAGCAGAGTATAGCTGTTTATTGCAGAAGTGAGTGCCCCCGTCACTGATTAGTACTCTGGGAACACCAAATCTGCCGAAGATGTGTTTCTGGAGGAACTTTAGCACGGTCTTAGTATCATTAGTGGGTGTAGCAATTGCTTCTACCCACTTAGATACATAGTCTACCGCCACCAGAATGTAAGTGTTTGAGTATGATGGTGGGAATGGACCCATGAAGTCAATTCCCCATACATCAAACAATTCTATCTCTAATATCCCTTGTTGAGGCATGGCATATCCGTGAGGCAGGTTACCAGCTCTTTGGCAACTGTCACAGTTACGCACAAACTCTCGGGAATCTTTATAGAGAGTAGGCCAGTAGAAGCCACACTAGAGGACTTTAGTGGCTGTTCGCTCACTTCCAAAATGTCCTCCATACTGTGATCCATGGCAATGCCATAGGATCCTTTGTGCTTCTTCTCTGGGTACACATCTGCGGATCACTCCGTCAGCACATCTCTTAAAGAGATATGGTTCATCCCAGAGGTAGTACTTGGCATCTGAAAGCAATTTCTTTCTTTGCACACTGTTGTACTCCTTGGGTATGAACCTCACAGCTTTATAATTTGCAATATCTGCAAACCATGGAGCTTCCTGAATGGCAAGGAGTTGCTTATCTGGAAAAGTCTCAGAGATCTCAGTAGAAGGGAGGGACGCCCCAGCTACTGGTTCTATTCGGGACAGATGATCAGCTACTTGGTTCTCTGTCCCTTTTCTGTCTCTTATTTCTATATCAAACTCTTGCAGAAGCAACACCCATCTGATAAGCCTGGGTTTTGAATCCTGCTTTGTGAGTAAGTATTTAAGAGCAGCATGGTCAGTGTACACAACCACCTTGGATCCTACTAGATAAGATCTAAACTTGTCAATGGCATAAACCACTGCAAGTAGTTCTTTTTCTGTGGTTGTGTAATTCTTCTGTGCATCATTTAGAACACGGCTAGCATAATAAATGACATGCAGAAGTTTGTTATGCCTCTGTCCCAACACTGCACCAATGGCATGATCACTGGCATCACACATTAATTCAAATGGTAATGCCCAATCTGGTGCAGAGATGACTGGTGCTGTGACCAGTTTAGCTTTCAGGGTCTCAAATGCCTGCAGACACTGTGTGTCAAACACAAATGGTGTGTCAGCAGCTAGCAGATTACTCAGAGGTTTTGCAATTTTCGAAAAATCCTTTATAAACCTTCTGTAGAATCCTGCATGCCCCAGAAAGCTTCTGATTGCCTTAACATTGGCAGGTGGTGGTAATTTTTCAATTACCTCTACCTTTGCCTTATCCACCTCTATTCCCCTGCTTGAAATTTTATGTCCAAGGACAATTCCCTCAGTCACCATAAAGTGACATTTCTCCCAGTTTAAAACCAGGTTAGTCTCTTGGCATCTTTTCAGGACAAGTGCTAGGTGATTAAGACAGGAGCTGAATGAGTCTCCATATACTGAGAAGTCGTCCATGAAGACTTCCAGAAATTTCTCTACCATATCTGAGAAGATAGAGAGCATGCACCTCTGAAAGGTTGCAGGTGCATTGCACAGACCAAAAGGCATCCTTCTGTAGGCAAACACGCCAGAAGGGCAAGTAAATGCTGTTTTCTCTTGGTCCTGAGGATCCACTACAATTTGGTTGTAGCCTGAATAGCCATCCAAAAAGCAATAGTAATCATGACCAGCTAGTCTTTCTAGCATTTGGTCTATGAATGGTAAAGGAAAATGGTCCTTTCTGGTGGCTGTATTGAGCCTTCTGTAGTCAATACACATGCGCCACCCTGTGACTGTTCTTGTAGGAACCAGTTCATTTTTTTCATTATGAACCACTGTCATGCCTCCCTTTTTGGGGACAACTTGGACAGGGCTCACCCAGGGGCTATCAGAAATAGGATAAATAATCCCAGCCTCTAGTAATTTAGTGACCTCTTTCTACACCACCTCCTTCATGGCTGGATTTAGCCTCCTCTGTGGTTGAACCACTGGTTTGGCATTATCCTCCAACAGGATCTTGTGCATGCATCTAGCTGGGCTAATGCCCTTAAGATCACTTATGGACCACCCAAGAGCTGTCTTGTGTGTCCTTAGCACTTGAATCAGTGCTTCCTCTTCCTGTGGATTTAAAGCAGAGCTTATAATCACTGGAAAAGTATCACCCTCTCCCAGAAATGCGTACTTCAGGGATGGTGGTAGAGGTTTGAGTTCAAGTTTGGGAGGTTTATCCTCCTCCTGAGGAATTTTCGAAAATTCCTTTGCTTCCTCTAGTTCTTCTTGATCAGGTTGAGCATCTTTGAAGATGTCCTCAAGCTCTGATTCTAGGCTTTCAGCCATATTGATCTCTTCTACCAATGAGTCAATAATGTCAGCGCCCATGCAGTCATTTGGAGTGTCTGGATGCTGCATAGCTTTTACAGCATTCAACTTGAACTCATCCTCATTGACTCTCAGGGTTACTTCCCCTCTTTGTACATCAATGAGAGTTCGTCCAGTTGCTAGGAAAGGTCTTCCTAGAATGAGAGTTGCACTTTTGTGCTCCTCCATTTCCAGCACCACAAAGTCAGTTGGAAAGGCAAATGGCCCAACCTTGACAATCATGTCCTCTATTATGCCTGATGGGTGTTTAATGGAGCCATCAGCAAGTTGGAGGCATATCCTGGTTGGTTTGACTTCTCCAGCCAACCCAAGCTTTCTGATAGTGGATGCAGGTATTAGATTGATGCTTGCTCCAAGATCACATAGGGCTGTCTTGGTGCAGGCGCCCTCTAATGTGCATGGTATCATAAAGCTTCCAGGATCTTGAAGCTTTTCTGGTAAGCTTTTCAGAATGACTGCACTGCATTCTTCAGTGAGAAACACTTTTTCAGTTTCTCTCCAATCCTTCTTATGACTTAAGATCTCCTTCATGAACTTAGCATAAGAGGGTATTTGCTCAAGTGCCTCTGCAAACGGGATCTTTATTTCAAGAGTCCTTAAATAGTCTGCAAAGCGGGCAAATTGCTTATCCTGTTCCGCCTTGCGGAGTTTCTGAGGATAAGGCATCTTGGCTTGATACTCTTCAACCTTAGATGCTGCAGGTTTATTCCTTACAGAAGTGGTTGAAGAAGCCTTTTTAGAGGGATTACTGTCAGCACTCTCAGGTGTCTGATCCTCCCTTGGCGTCTGAATGCCAGGATTGGGTGGAAAATGGGCGTTTAACGCCAACTTTTCCCCCTTTTCTGGCGTTTGAACGCCAGAACTGGGCAAGGAATGGGCGTTTAACGCCAACTTTCCTTCCCTTTCTGGCGTTTGAACGCCAATAACATTCCTCTCTGGGCTCTTACTGTCCTCAGAGGGATTTTGAATAGTGGTTTGGTTATCCTCTGTCAATTGTTCCTTGTTTGGCTTTCTGCTCTTTGGAGCAGAGGTATTCAGTGTCTTCCCACTCCTCAGTTGAACTGCTTGACATTCCTCTGTTATCTGTTTAGATATTTGCTGTTTTGCTTGATTCAACTGCAGTTCTATGTTCTTGTTAGCAACCTTAGTATCATAGAGCATTTCTTTAAATTCTGCTAACTGTTCTGTCATCAGGAGTAACTGTTGATTAAGCTCATTCATCTGTTCTTGAGGATTAGGATCAGTGACTAATGCCATGACTTCCTCCTTTGGAACGAACTCATTGCTAGAATATAAGTATTGGTTTCTAGCAACAGTGTCTATGAGCTCTTGAGCTTCTTCAATTGTCTTCCTCATGTGTATGGATCCACCAGCCGAGTGGTCTAAAAATATCTGAGCTTTTTCTGTAAGCCCATAGTAGAAGATGTCTAACTGTACCCACTCTGAAAACATTTCAGAGGGGCATTTTCTAAGCATACCTCTATACCTCTCCCAGGCATTATAAAGGGATTCATTATCCTCTTGTTTAAAGCCTTGGATGTCCAGCCTTAGCTGTGTCATCCTCTTTGGAGGGTAAAAATGATTCAGGAATTTGTCTGACAACTGTTTCCATGTCTTTATGCTTGCTATAGGTTGGTTATTCAACCACCTTTTAGCTTGATCTTTTACAGCAAATGGAAACAGTAATAGTCTGTAGACATCCTGATCTACCTCTTTATCATGTACTGTGTCAGCAATTTGTAAGAACTGTGCCAGAAACTCAGTAGGTTCTTCCTGTGGGAGACCGGAATACTGGCAATTTTGCTGCACTATGATAATGAGTTGAGGATTTAGCTCAAAGCTGCTTGCTTTGATGGAAGGTGTACAGATGCTACTCCCATATGCAGCTGTAATAGGGTTAGCATATGACCCCAGAGTCCTTTTGGACTGATCAATCCCTCTTAGGTCCATAATGGACAAAAGGGAAATGATAATGATTGCAAATAGATAAATTTTGTTTTTTTTTTTTTTGAATTAAACGAAAAAAATAAAATAAAACAAAAGGAAATTAAAATAAAAAAATCCGAAAATCAAAAAGAAAACAAGATCAAAGCAAATTGAGAACTAAATCAATTAGTTAATTAAAAAGATTTTGAAAACAGCAATTAAAAAGATATGATTGAAAAATTTTTATGAAAAAGATTTGATTTTTGAAAAGAGGAAAGAGAAAAACAGCAAAAAGACACCAAACTTAAAATTTTTAGAAAATCAAACACTAATTTTCGAAAATTTTAAAGGAAAAACACAAAGAGGACACCAAACTTAGAATTTTTATGAATAAAAAAGGGACTAAGAACATGCAAAAACGAAAATCAAGAGAAAAATAAAAGCATGCAAAAGACACCAAACTTAAAATATGAAACTAGACTTAACTAAAAGACTCTAAACCAACAAAAATAAACAGTCCTAATCTAAGCAACAAGATAAGCCGTCAGTTGTCCAAACTCGAACAATCCCCGGCAACGGCGCCAAAAACTTGGTGCACAAAATTGCAATAACACTTTTGTAATCCCGCACAACTAACCAGCAAGTGCACTGGGTCGTCCAAGTAATACCTTGCGTGAGCAAGGGTCGATCCCACGGAGATTGTCAGTTTGAAGCAAGCTATGGTTATCTTGTAAATCTTAGTCAGGATATCAGAAATTATCAGGATTGATTATGAAAAGCAAAAGAACATGAAATAAGTACTTGTTTTGCAGTAATGGAGAATAGGTTGAGGCTTTGGAGATGCTCCATCTTCTGAATCTCTGCTTTCCTACTGTCTTCTTCATCAAACACGCAAGGCTCCTTCCATGGCAAGCTATATGTAGGGTTTCACCGTTGTCAGTGGCTACCTCCCATCCTCTCAGTGAAAATGTTCCTATGCTCTGTCACAGCATGGCTAATCAGCTGTCGGTTCTCGGTCAGGCCGGAATAGAATCCATCGATCCTTTTGCGTCTATCACTAATGCCCCGCCTGCTAGGAGTTTGAAGCACGTCACAGTCATTCAATCATTGAATCCTACTCAGAATACCACAGACAAGGTTTAGACCTTCCGGATTCTCTTGAATGCCGCCATCAGTTCTAGCTTATACCACGAAGATTCTGGTTTAAGGAATCCAAGAGATATCTACTTAATCTAAGGTAGAATGGAGGTGGTTGTCAGGCACACGTTCATAGTTGAGAATGATGATGAGTGTCACGGATCATCACATTCATCCGGGTTAAGAGCAAGTGATATCTTAGAATGGAAGCAAGCATGATTGAATAAGAAACAGTAGTAATTGCATTAATCCATCAAGACACAGCAGAGCTCCTCACCCCCAACCATGGGGTTTAGAGACTCATGCCGTGGAAAGTGTACAATGAAACGTGTAAAAATGTCATGAGGTCCTTGATACAATGTCAAAAGATCCTATTAATAGTAAACTAGTATCCTAAGGTTTACAGAAATGAGTAAATGACATAAAAACCACTTCTGGGCCCACTTGGTGTGTGTTTGGGTTGAGCAATGAAGCATTTTCGTGTAGAGACCTTTTCTGGAGTTAAACGCCAGCTTTCATGCCAGTTTGGGCGTTTAACTCCAAGTTTTATGCCAGTTCCAGCGTTTAACGCTGGAATTCCTGAGGGTGACTTTGAACGTCGGTTTGGGCCATCAAATCTTGGGCAAAGTATGGACTATCATATATTTCTGGAAAGCCCAGGATGTCTACTTTCCAACGCCGTTGAGAACGCGCCAATTGGGCTTCTGTAGCTCCAGAAAATCCACTTTGAGTGCAGGGAGGTCAGAATCCAACAGCATCTGCAGTCATTTTCAGTCTCTGAATCAGATTTTTGCTCAGAACCTTCAATTTCAGTCAGAAAATACCTGAAATCACAGAAAAACACAAAAACTCATAGTAAAGTCCAGAAAAGTGAATTTTAACTAAAAACTAATAAAAATATACTAAAAACTAACTAAATCATACTAAAAACATACTAAAAACAATGCCAAAAAGCGTATAAATTATCCGCTCATCACAACACCAAACTTAAATTGTTGCTTGTCCTCAAGCAACTGAAAATTAAATAAGATAAAAAGAAGAGAATATACTATAGACCCCAAATTATCAATGAAACATAGCTCCAATTAGATGAGCGGGACTAGTAGCTTTTTGCCTCCGAACAGTTTTGGCATCTCACTCTATCCTTTGAAGTTCAGAATGATTGGCATCTATGAGAACTCAGAACTCAGATAGTGTTATTGATTCTCCTAGTTAAGTATGATGATTCTTGAACATAGCTAGTGTATGAGTCTTGGCTGTGGCCCAAAGCACTCTGTCTTCCAGTATTACCACCGGATACATACATGCCACAGACACATAATTGGGTGAACCTTTTTAGATTGTGACTCAGCTTTGCTAGAGTCCCCAATTGGAGGTGTCCAAGGTTCTTAAGCACACTCTTTTTGCCTTGGTTCACAACTTTATTTCTTTCTTTTTCTTTTTCTTCTCTTTTCTCTTTTTTTTTCGAAATTTTTTTTTTTTTTGCTTTTTCTTGCTTCAAGAATCAATTTGATGATTTTTCAGATCCTCAATAACAGTTCTCTTTCTCCTCATTCTCTCAAGAGCCAACAATTTTAACATTCTCAAAACAACAAATTCAAAAGACATATGCACTGTTCAAGCATTCATTCAGAAAACAAAAAGTATTGTCACCACATCAAACTAATTCAACTAGTTTCAGAGATAAATTCGAAATCCTGTACTTCTTGTTCTTTTGTGATTAAAGCATTTTTCATTTAAGAGAGGTGATGGATTCATAGGACATTCATAACTTTAAGGCATAAATTTTATTAATTATGAATTAAGAACAAGACTCAAATATAGATATAAGATGAGACTAAAAAAAATAAAAATAGAAAACAAAAGAAAGCCCAGGATGTCTACTTTCCAACGCCGTTGAGAGCGTGCCAATTGGGCTTCTGTAGCTCCAGAAAATCCACTTTGAGTGCAGGGAGGTCAGAATCCAACAGCATCTGCAGTCCTTTTCAATCTCTGAATCAGATTTTTGCTCAGAACCTTCAATTTCAGTCAGAAAATACCTGAAATCACAGAAAAACACACAAACTCATAGTAAAGTCTAGAAAAGTGATTTTTAACTAAAAACTAATAAAAATATACTAAAAAGTAACTAAATCATACTAAAAACATACTAAAAACAATGCCAAAAAGCGTATAAATTATCCGCTCATCACACATCACCGTGAAACTAGGCGTACCTCCGTATCACCTTTTAATTTTAAACGTATCCTAGGGATAACTAATACACCTTTGTTTAACTAAGTTCATACATTCTGCCAAATTTGGACATATCCTTTGGATCTAAGCCAAGTTTTACCACGTTTAAATTAGAATTGAATTAGATAGCCAACTTAATAAAATTTGCTGCTGCACTAAAGAGAATTCAGAAAAAATACAGCAAGCAGCCCTATTTTTGGATAAATCTATAATAAATTCAATTCTAATCCATTACTTCTAAATTTTGGTGAGGATATAGTTTACACTCATAAGTTTTAGGACAAACAAATTCCAAATCCATAGCACCTCGTTTGGTTAATTAAAAGTCAGTTAGAAGTGATTTCCTGTTACTTTAAATTAGTTCTGCATTTTTTGTGAAAAGCCCAACTTCCAAGGGACACAACTAACTCTACAAAATAGCAATGGATATGAAAATTATACTCACTTAAAATAGACGGATAGATATTTAAAATAAGTTTGGAAGAAACTCAAAGTTCTAGATAAAACAAAAGTTATAGTGTCTGGAAGTTGGTACTGCAGAACCAGAAAACCAGAAAATTCTGCAGCAACCACCAAACTTCAAAAATTCATATCTTCCAAACCATTTGGCCAAATTCCCTAAAATTTTTATGGAGTAATCTTGACTTATTGAAATTTGATAGAAAAATGGGTTGGTTTGAAAATAATGTCCAGATTACTCCAAGTTTTTATTTGAAGTTGCTGTCCAAACTGTTTAGAAATTTCTACAGCAAGGCTTCTTTATTTTCACTAACCAAATTTAGTCCTCCAGGTTTCCAACTTATACCAATCAACCATTCCCATTTCTCATCATTGTATCTACTTAAATTATGTCATAACTCTGCTCTGAAACCTCAGTTCCATATACCTATCAGAAATTTACATGCTTTATATAAGATAATCACACTTTTATAGCATTAGAAATCTGCACTAAGTAATTTTAATAACCCTTCGTACCAAACTTTATATTCAAGCCTACAATTCCTCTAAAACCACAATTCTAACTTTCTTTTGACTAACAAAGTTGTCTAAGAACTCTTAATTCAATATATTACAATTTTATATCATAGGTGCAACATAACCATATTATCACAACATCCATTCTTCAGCATCTCATCTATAACAACATATCTCAAGTTATGATTCATCAAATGAATTTCCAGCAACCATAGCAACATTCTATACACAAAATCATCATCAAGAAGTACTAGCAGCAAGTATAATTTCAAAATACACAACATCATCAATAATCAATACATTAAATCATTAAACCAATCACCAATTACAGTTATGGTTCAACTCAATTCCAACAATTATTCACACAAAGCAATCATAAACCATTTGCAGTTGCTCATTTAATTTTGTTGGCATTCATAACTTAAAACATTTATTTTTAAAACAAATCCCCTACTTCAGTTAGTCGAAAACCATAAAATTAAGTGTGACTCCAACTTCACTCTAACTTGCACCAGCAACAACAGCTTTAAATCGAATCAGCAGCAGTAGCGGCATTAGCCACACCAACAGCTTCCCGCAACAGCAATGCCATCGAATAGCTTGCAAAGGTATTAACATAACCCTAATGCAATAATGTCTCAAAATTCTCAATCAACCATGAAAATAGAACGGTAACAATGAGGGTTTTGGAATAAGGACAACTTACTAAAACTTGAAAAGAACAGCAGAATGGAGTGGCAGCAGTATTAGCTTTATTTAAGCACAAACAACCCCATGGCCACCACCACAGCAGTAGCGATTTCATCACACAAGAGAGGAATCAGAAACAGAGACAAGACTAAGCAATAAAAAGAGACATTGGTTTCGGCAGCGGCAGCAGCAGTGACTCCTACCAGTGACGGCGACGAGCTCCCGTGATGATGACAGCGACTGGGTGTGGCGGTCGTGACAGGATCGGCTTTCCCTCTCTCTCTCTCATCTTCACGCACTTTCTCTCTCCCTTCCAAACTCGACAATGACACATAGTGGCTGGACAGTAGAATAAATAGTAAAATAATTTATTTTCGGAGATTTTTACATAAAAATCGAGTAATTTTGTAAGTACAATTTGAAGTTTTAGTAATTGAGAAATAATATAAATTTTATAAATCGTATTTTGAATATTTAGTTTCGAACTTATTTTATCATAAAAAAATTTATTTATTTATCTATAATTTTAAAATAGAGTATTTAATTAAAAAGAATTTGTAATTTAAAAAAATTGGTAGTATTCTTAAAATTAATTTTATGGATTAAATTTGGTTTTCAATTCATATTCTATTCTAATCCCTAATTCCCAATTCCTAATTTCACTAGCCCTAATCCTATTACCCAATTTGCCTACACGTATGCCTTCTCCCACCATCTGTTTATTTTTCAATGAGCCACGTTCACCCTTCCTCACTGTCACTCACCCACCCACTACCAACCCTTCCCAAATATACACACAGCACAACCAAAGGTCCAAAACAAAAACACTCGACACACACACTAGCAGAGGAAATAAGAGAGCAAAGAGGAACAGAGCAGAGAAACGACAGATTCAGAGAGTGAGGAGAGAGCACGAGAAGAGATCGAGAGAGGGAGGGTATCGCGCCGTCACCAGCCACCGTCGTTCACCACCACCGCCGTCAAGATGCCGAGCTACCATGCAAGAAGAGGGAGACATTGTCACTGCTGCCACCGTCAAGGGAGAGAGCGCGCGTCGCGAGCCAGAGACGCTGCAAGGGGGAAGAGGAGTCGTGGTGCTCCGCCACTGTCTAGCCACCATCGAGCTAGGGCCGCCGACGTGCCTCACTATGCGTCATTGTCGAGCTTTGAAGGGAGAGAGAAAGTGCGAGAAGATGAGAGAGAGAGGAAAAGCCAATCCTGTCACCACCGCCACACTCAGTCGCTGTCATCATCACGGAAGCTCGTCGCCGTCACTGGCGGAAGTCGCTGCCACCGCCGCTGCCGAAACCACTGTCTCTGTTTGTTGCTCAGCCTTGTCTCTGTTTCTGATTCCTTTCTTGTGTGCTGAAATCACTGCCGCTGTGGTGGTGGCCGTGGGGTTGTTTGTGCTTAAACAAAGGTAATACTGCTGCCACTCCATTCCTCTGTTCTTTTCAAGTTTTAGTAAGTTGTCCTTGTTCCAAAACCCTCATTGTTACTGTTCTATTTTCATGGTTCACTACAACAAACAAGAGTTTTCGCAATGGTCAAAAACCATTGTCGTAGATCAAATAACCGTTCCTAAAACTTTAGCCAACACTTTGGCAACAGTTTTTAACCTGTGGTATATGCAGTCGTTACCAATGCTCATAGGCAACAGTTTTTTACCTAAGGTAACGGTAACAAAAAACCCGTTGCTTCAGTTACTAGCATAGACAATGGTTTTGACGGGAAATTTTAAACAACGATTTCGAACCGTTACTCCATACGTAACGGTTTAGAACCGTCCTTATAAATGATCCAACGGTTTAATACCGTAACTGGATAGGCAACGATTTTAAACTGTTGTAGTTATATTATTTACATAGCCAACGGTTTAAAAGCGTTACCGTTGGTGTCATTTTTCGGCAACGGTTTTAATACCATTGCCATTTTATAGTCATCTAAGACAACGGTTCTAAAACATTACCACTGGTGTCGTTTTTCGGCAATGGTTTTAATATCATTTCCATTTTATAGGCATCTACAATGGTTTTAAAGCGTTACCATTGGAGTCGTGTTTTGGCGACGATTTTAATACCATTGCCATTATGTAATCATCTTTGACAACGATTTTAATACCATTGTCTTTTGTAACTATTGACAACAATTTTTTTTGTAATATATAATTTTTTATTTATAATAGTTTTCTCATGAATGAAATTAGTTTTAGTTTTTTTTAACAATTTAGTGTCAATAAATAATCTAAACTATTTGAATCAAGTCAGTAAAGAAAAATAATTGAACATTTCCCATCAAACTTAACTTATAAAAATTGTTGTAAGATCCACAATATCATCTAATTTTGCAAAAAATATAATAACAAAAAAGAGTTGAAATAGCTAAGTAGCAAATAGTCATCATGTCCACAAGTTCATGACTTTTACTCTGTAACATTTTCTTTTAAAAATTTGACCTTAATCAAGTTTGATTTCCCCTTCAACATAGTTTTCCTGTAAAAAAAGAAAACAAATATAAAACTACACATCTTTAATACTAATAATGTTAAATAAAAATGTTTAAGAGAGAGAGGACAAACATATATATCATAACATTCTTCTATTTGGATACACAAAACAATTGAATCAACATCATCATAATCAACCATTATTTAAGATATGATAACATATAGAAACTTTAACAACAAATAATACCTCTTCATGCGCATTATTGTTCAGATTGCCTAAAGTGCTTCCTAATTGAGCAGCTAACATATCAAGGTCCACTCCTGAGCTTTTTTGTTGCAGCATCATCTTAACAAGCGATTTTAGTTCATCTACTTCTTTTTGCATCACATCAACCTTACCCTCTAATGTTGCTTTCTCAGTTACATGTTGCTGCTTAAGGGTGGCAATTTCTTCATTTTTCTTCAACAAAATTTGTGTGGTAACTCTTCCGTGACATCGCACTCTCCCTGCCTTCTCTTTTTCAAATATGGATTAGAAAGCTCTAATTGCTGATTCTTTAGACTTTTTATTCTCAGCTTGCAAATGTGCCTATATTAATGTGAAGAAAAATAATAATAATAAAATAAGAGTAAATACACAATTGGACTAAAAGTATATATCATTTGACAATATCAAAACAAATAATAAAGATTAAGAATAATGTCAAGATTCTTTAACTCAACGCAAGCATAACTCCTAATACTTGCAATAACATCCAAAGTGTCTTCATCCAATGATTTTCCCTTTGTGCTTTGGCGAGTCTCAACAAACATTTCTGCTTGAGTAGGTGGTTCATTATCTTCCTTAGAAGCAGCCTATAAGTCCAATTCAAATAGCATTTATATAGAGTTAAAAGGCACACCACACATACACATATAAATTCACAAAGAATAAAAAATTGTACCAATCTTGCACGTATTCTTGCAAAATTTATTGGTCCTTTTTGATGCCTAAATTTCTGTTGTGCCCTATTTTTCTTATTCTGCGTAGACATTTTCTACATAACAAGAGACAAGTATTATCAAAAAATCATCATATTTCACTCATATGTGTATATAATATAATTGCTTAAACAATTACACTAAGTTTCACATGTCTTACCTTAACTTTTTCAGTTCTCCAATAAGCAATTAACTTTCAAAAATGACTCTCAGGTATGCTTTTAGGACGATTTTTCAGCATCTCATTAACACATTTGTATTGCAAAAAATGAGTTTGCTTTATTGTGGTCTTATACCGTCTCCAGTTGTCATTGATACGAGCAAGGACTATCCTCTTTCTTTCAGTTGGAATAATGAATTTAGCCTATAAAACACAAATATTATTTGCTAGTAAGAATAAAATGCATGTGTACATTTCCAAATAGTTTCTAAAAGAAACAAAACTAATATTCTCACTTGAACATATTCCCAAATAGCTTCTTTATCTTTAATCCCCTTTCAATTTGTGTAAATTAATGGACAAAAATTGAATTCCTTGCCACTGTGCCCAAAAATTTGCTCAAGTTGTTTACAGCTTCATCAGTAGGACCAATTGCCTCTCCTTCAATATTTAGAGTAATTTCTTCTCTATCTTTCAACTGTCTTGCATGAATCTTCAAGCATTGTGTAGGTCATCGTGTTTTTTTCATTGTTATCTCTATACAAAGATACTAATTATATACCATCCCTATTGCTAATGATTTATTCTAGCTGTGTAGGAAACTAGGAGTCACTTCTAAAATTAAAGTCAAAGTGTACAAAAAAAAAATTACAAACCAAGACAGAATTTTATTTTCATAAAAATTAATCTAGTTAAGCTATAATATAATCAAATTAATTTTCAGTTTACAATGAACTAATTAAACAGTCAAATTAATACAATATTTTAGTAGTCATGCGTGAGCAGTAGTCATATGTGAGCAGTAAAGTAATATGTGAGCATATTATATGTGAGCATATCATACGTGATACAGTGTTCATATATAGAAAAAGGAATATGATGATATCAAAATAAACAGTATATATATTGCCAAAATGTAATGCTCTCTTTTTATGCTAACTCCATTCATCTACATCCTCCAAATTAAAAAACACTAGTGCACCAATAATTATTAAAAAACACCACTGCACTTCTATTTTATCAATAATTAAAGAACACCACTGCACCAATAATTAAAATATACTACTTCACTAATAATTAAAAAATACCACTGCACCTCTATTTTATCAATAATTAAAAAATACCACTGCATTTGCACCATTTATTTTTGTTAAATAATTTTTTAAAGTTAAAAAAATAAAATAATTCATATTTAAATATCTCATTTAAAAGACAGACACTTGATAAATATAAAAAACTACTAAAAAATACATCACAACCTGCACCAATAATGGGTATAGCACATTCAATCTAACCCTAATGTGACTCCTCCAATCTTTGCCTCTATTATACAAAGAAGTCATCATATATAAATCTTTCACATCAGTCAATTTTAAAATAAATGATGTCATAAAATATTTTCAAAGAGACAAAAAATTTACCTTTCAAAGTATTGTCTATGTTCTCAGCCTCAGTTGGATTAATATAATCCTTGTCTTGCTCCTCTATAATATCTCTTTCATTCTCATCCAACTGCTCTTCACCATCAGGTTTGTTGTTAAGTTTAAGAAATATATCAATCGGCATTGAAGCAAATTGACGTATATTTCCCTTTTTAGTTGGCCTTTCTTGCAAGCTGCCACACTCTTCAACATCATCTACAATTGTGGTCTCTTTTCTCTTCAAATCTTGACTCATTCTAGTATCTACTTCTCTAGTATTCTTGTGAGCCATAGCAGTAGATTTAAAAGGAAGTTCTTTTTCTTGTCTATATGTTGATCCTTGTGAGTGAGTCATACTTGCTTCCATCTGTAGTTTACTTTTCTTCAAATTCTGCCTTTTTTCTTTTGCGACTTTTGGCTTTTTTACAAAATTCTGCATATCATTTGCTTGGACACCATTTTTTCTTAAGTTCTTCTCCATTTCCCTATCACTAAGGATTTTTATCCTCTTAAGTGGTGGTGATGGTGGTTTATGTTGCTGTTGACCCGAAGAGATCTTTTCACGCTTAACTTCCATATTTTTCAAGAACGTTGCACGCAATTCAGCACTTGACTTTGAATCTATCTCATGTTCAATGAATTTTTTGAACATTTTCTGAAAAAGAAAATAAAATAATGAGATTAGTATACATAAAAAAATCTATTAATATAATAGTAAAAAACCAAATCACATATTAAAAGAACCAAGAATCTATAAGAAATGCACTTGTTCATAAACAATTACACCAAAAATAAAAGAAAAAAAATTATTCTATATTGAGAAGAGAAATCTCTTTAAAGATCAGAATCATCATCATATTCAGCTTGTTGTAGAACAAGTGAAGGTTTCTCAATGATTGTATTTGGCATGTCTTCTTTAATCCATTGAACTTCACAATTAGCCTTTGGCACAAACAAATTATTCGCTTGATCAAAGGGGCCCTTCTAATTAGACTCTTCGGCTTCAACATCATACCCATCATACATTATGAATAAATCCCTTGGCACTGTGTCCATGACATAATGCTTGTCTTTGTTAAAAGGATCTTGAATATAAAAGCATTAGTGGACTTGTGAAGCTAATACAAAAGGATCATCCCGATAACATCTTTTATTAAAATGAATTGAAGTTAGACCAAAATTCTCTTTTTCAACTTCAAACCAATCACAGTTGAAGAGAACAAATTTGAAACATGCATAATAGTCTAACTCAATTATGTCATTTATTGCACCAAAATATGTTACGGTTTTTGTCATTGGGTTGTTGTCCTTGGTACTAGCAAAGCTTGGTGTTTCACACACCAAAGTCACACCACTATTTTGAGTTGTGTGACTTGCATCATGTTCTCTAGTTTGAAATTTGTAGCCATTTATTACATAACTAGAAAATCATTTTGCAATTGTGTTTGGGCCTCTAGACAAATCTTTAAGTTGTTTTGGAACATCTTCAAGAGAAGCACGCTCTTAATTTTATCACAATTGAATAAGATGTACCGATGAGCTTGCATTTTTGAGTTGGTATCTAGAGAAAAAGGTTGCCCTTTCCTCTTTCCACCAATTGGTCGCCCCAAGCATGCAAAATAGCTATCATGACATACTTCAGCTTCACTGCAATTATCATAATTTTGTGTCCTCCTACTCAGCCTTGTATCCACATCAGGACTTAAATACCTTGAGCAAAATATCAAGCATTCCTCGGCTAAATATCCTTCAGAAATTGAACCTTCGGGGCGGCTCTTATTGCGAACGTAGGACTTTAACCGACACAAATATCTCTCGATGGGGTACATCCACCTAAATTGAACTGGGCCACCCAACCTCAACTCGTTTACCAGATGAATAGGCAAATATACCATTATATCAAAGAAATTAGGAGAAAATATTCTTTCCAATTGGTACGAAATTTCTCTAATATCTACTTTTAAATGATCTATTGTATCATTTTCAACAACCTTTTGGCACAAGAAACGAAAGAATAAACCTAGATAAATTAAAGGGCCAGCTACTTGATTTTGCATTGTGCATTTTATAGCTACTTACAACAAATATTGCAACATAAAATGAGCATCATGACTTTTGTAGCCTGATATCTTTTCTCAGCAACATGAACACACCGAGAAATATTTGAGGCACTACCAGATGGAAATTTTACTGACTTCGAAATATCACAAAAAATGGTTTTTTCTTGAGTAGTAAGGTTAAAACAAGCCTTAGCAATTTTTGCTTTCTTGCCACCTTCTATCTCCTTTGGTTGAAGTTTTTTTTCTTATGCCCATATCTTTGAGATCATAATGAGCAGTTGCATGATCTTTTGACTTTCCTAGAATGTCTAATAAAGTTCCAATTATGTTATCGCATACATTTTTTTCGATGTGTATAACATCAAGACAATGGCGCAATGTATTTTGCTTCCAATATGACAACTCAAAGAAAATGGACCTTTTCTTCCATGGACCATCAATTTTATTTTTTTACTTCTTTCTAAATAAATTATCAAAATCTTTCAAATCTTCAAAAATTTATTCCCCATTTAATAAAGCTGGTGAAGATCTTAATTCAACATCACCATTGAAAGATCTTTTATCCATCCTATATGGATGATCCATAGCCAAAAATTTATGGTGATCCATGTAGCACATCTTCCGGTTATGTTTTAAATAACAAGAGGAGGTGTCATAATTACAGCAAGGACATGCTAACTTTTCCTTTGTGCTCCAACTGGATAACATAGCATAAGCTGGAAAGTCACTTATGGTCCATAAAATAATAGAATTATCAAAATCCAGTATTTTAAGAAAACAAGACTTTTTAGCACCCACCCAAATAATACAGATCACAGTATGTGTTAAAAATTGCAACTGCCCAACATTATATAAATTTGCTTGTATTGCTACCTGAACAGGGTCACAATCACACACTGGTTAGCAATAGAGTTGCCTTAGTTATCTCAAAAGAAAATTTATGTACCAAAAAAATGGATAAGTAGTTAAGCACAATAGAAAGAAGGAAACTCTTACTAACAGTTTAGATTTGTTTTCAATAATTAATTAGGGTAATCAACCACTTAACTGTATTTATGGAATTGATTCAGTTGACTCTAATAAGATTTTCTTACTATTGAGTTCATTAAAAATTCTGCTTCTTTTATGTAAGAGTAGAAAAATCTGTCAGAACCAACTGAACCAATCTCATGAACACGATTAAGCGATTGAATACTTCAATTAATTAAAAACAAATTTAAAGCATTAGGCATATGTCACATCCTCCTGTACAGTACTAAGAGAAACTAGTTTTTGCCATCTCTATGCAAATGATGTCCTATTTTTGAAGTATTTGAAATTCTTAGTTCACAAGTATGCAGTCCAAATTCAAACCAGAACAGAAACTCAGTCAACATTCAACACTCATCTTGCTCAACATTCAACCCAGTCTGGCACCATTCTGGGCGTTTAACGCCAGAAAGGGGCACCAGACTGGCGTTTAACGCCAGGAATGGGTAAGAAGCTGGCGTTAAATGCCAGAAATGGGCACCAGCCCGGTGTTTAACGCCAGGATTGGCAGAAAGGGCATTTTTGCACGCCACTTGGTGTAGGGATGAGCTATCCTTGACACCTTAGGATTTGTGGATCCCACAGGATCCCCACCTACCCCACCACTCTCTCTCTTCTTCACTCATTCACCAATCACCTCAACACCTCTTCTCCAAAAACCCCTCACCTATCAAATCCCACCATTCTCTTCACCACTCACATCCATCCTTCAGAAAACCCCACCTACCTCACCATTCAAATTCAAACCACTTACCCTCCCAAACCCACCCATAATAGCCGAACCTTACCCATCTCTCCACCCCTATATAAACCCATCTTCACTCCTTCATTTTCACACAACCTACACACTACTTCTCTCCCTTGGCCGAAAAACAAAGCCACCTCCATCTCCTCTATTTCTTCTTCTTCTACTCTCTTCTTTCTTCTTTTGCTCGAGGACGAGCAAACCTTCTAAGTTTGGTGTGGTAAAAGCGTTCCTTTTTGTTTTTCCATAACCATTTATGGCACCTAAGGCCGGAGAAACCTCTAGAAAGAGGAAAGGGAAGGCAAAAGCTTCCACCTCCGAGTCATGCGAGATGGAGAGATTCATCTCAAGGGTGCATCAAGACCACTTCTATGAAGTTGTGGCCATGAAGAAGGTGATCCCCGAGGTTCCTTTTAAACTCAAAAAGAGTGAATATCCAGAGATCCAACATGAGATCCGAAGAAGAGGTTGGGAAGTTCTTACCAACCCCATTCAACAAGTCAGAATCTTAATGGTTCAAGAGTTCTATGCCAATGCATGGATCACCAAGAACCATGATCAAAGAGTGAACCCGGACCCAAAGAATTGGCTTACAATGGTTCGGGGGAAATGCTTAGATTTTAGTCTGGAAAATGTAAGGTTGGCATTCAACTTGCCCATGATACAAGGAGATTGACACCCTTACACTAGAAGGGTCAACTTTGATCAAAGGTTGGACCAAGTCCTCATAGACATTTGTGAAGAGGGCGCTCAATGGAAGAGAGATTCAAGAGGGAAGCCGGTTCAACTGAGAAGGCATGACCTCAAGCCCGTGGCTAGGGGATGGTTGGAGTTTATCCAACGCTCAATCATTCCCACTAGCAACCGGTCTGAAGTTACTATAGACCGGGCTATCATAATTCATAGCATCATGATTGGAGAGGAAGTAGAAGTTCATGAGGTTATATCCCAAGAACTTTATAAGGTGGCGGACAAGTCCTCTACCTTGGCAAGGTTAGCCTTCCCTCATCTCATTTGTCACCTCTATAATTCAGTTGGAATTAACATAGAGGGAGACATCCTCATTGATGAGGACAAGCCCATCACTAGGAAAAGGATGGAGCAAACAAGAGATCTCACTCATGGACATGAGGAAATTCCTCAGCATGAAATCCCTGAGATACCTCAAGGGATGCACTTTCCTCCACAAAATTATTGGGAGCAAATCAACACCTCCCTAGGAGAATTGAGTTCCAACATGGGACAACTAAGGGTGGAGCACCAAGAACATTCCATCCTCCTCCATGAAATTAGAGAAGATCAAAGAATCATGAGAGAGGAGCAACAAAGGCAAGGAAGAGACATTGAGGAGCTCAAGCACTCCATAAGATCTTCAAGAGGAAGAACAAGCTGCCATCACTAAGGTGGACCCGTTCTTTAATCTCCTCGTTCTTTATTTTTCTGTTTTTTGAATTTTTATGCTTATGTTTATCTATGTTTGTGTCTTATGATCATTAGTGTCTTAGTGTCTATGCCTTAAAGTTATGAATGTCCTATGAATCCATCACCTTTCTTAAATGAAAAATGTTCTTAATTGAAAAAGAGAAGAATTGCATGAATTTTGAATTTTATAACAGATTAATTATTTTGATGTGGTGGCAATACTTTGACTTCTGAATGTATGCTTGAACAGTGCATATGTCTTTTGAATTTGTTGTTCATGAATGTTGGCTCTTGAAAGAATGATGAAAAAAGGAGACATGTTACTGAGGATCTGAAAAATCATAAAAATGATTCTTGAAGTAAAAAAAAGCAGTGAATACAAAAAAGAAAAAAAACAAGAGAGATTATGTGCGAAAAAAAAAAGAGAGAAAGCAAGCAAAAAAAGCCAATAGCCCTTTAAACCAAAAGGCAAGGGTAAAAATAAAGTCGTGATCCAAGCCAAAAAGAGTGTGCTTAAGAACCCTGGACACCTCTAATTGGGACTCTAGCAAAGCTGAGTCACAATCTGAAAAGGTTCACCCAGTTATGTGTCTGTGGCATGTATGTATCCGGTGGTAATACTGGAAGACAGAGTGCTTTAGGCCACGGCCAAGACTCATAAAGTAGCTGTGTTCAAGAATCATCATACTTAACTAGGAGAATCAATAACACTATCTGGATTCTGAGTTCCTATAGAAGCCAATCATTCTGAATTTCAAAGGATAAAGTGAGATGCCAAAACTGTTCAGAGGCAAAAAGCTAAAAGCCCCGCTCATCTAATTAATACTGATCTTTATAGATGTTTTTGGAATTCATTGCATATTCTCCTCTTTTTATCTTATTTGATTTTCAATTGCTTGGGGACAAGCAACAATTTAAGTTTGGTGTTGTGATGAGCGGATAATTTATACGCTTTTTGGCATTGTTTTTAGTATGTTTTTAGTATGTTTTAGTTAGTTTTTATTATATTTCTATTAGTTTTTAGTTAAAATTTACTTTTCTAGACTTTACTATGAGTTTGTGTGTTTTTCTGTGATTTCAGGTATTTTTTGGCTGAAATTGAGGGACCTAAGCAAAAATCTGATTCAGAGGCTGAAAAGGACTGCAGATGCTGTTGGATTCTAACCTCCCTGCACTCGAAGTGAATTTTCTTGAGCTACAGATACCCAATTGGCACGCTCTCAATTGCGTTGGAAACTAGACATTCTGGGATTTCCAGCAATATATGATAGTCCATACTTTGCCTGAGATTTGATGGCTCAAACAGCTGTTCCAAGTCAGCTCAAGAATTCTGGCGTTAAACGCCGGAACTGGCACAAGAATGGGAGTTAAACGCCTAAACTGGCACAAAAGCTGGCGTTTAACTCCAAGAAAAGTCTCTATACATGAAAGCTTCAATGCTCAGCCCAAGCACACACCAAGTGGGCCCGGAAGTAGATTTTTATGTCATTTACTCATCTTTGTAAACCCTAAGCTACTAGTTATCTACAAATAGGACCTTTCACTATTGTATTATCATCTTTGGACGTCTAGTTCTTAGATCGTGGGGGGCTGGCCTCTCGGCCATGCCTAGACCTTGTTCTTATGTATTTTCAACGGTGGAGCTCTGCTGTACCTCGAGTATTAATGCAATTACTATTGTTCTTCTATTCAATTCAGCTTATTCTTGTTATAAGATATTCATTCGCACCCAAGAACATGATGAATGTGATGATTATGTGACGCTCATCATCATTCTCACTTATGAACGCGTGCCTGACAACCACTTTCGTTCTACAAGCAAACAAGGCTTGAATGTTTATCTCTTGGATTCCTTAATCAGAATCTTCGTGGTATAAGCTAGAATTGATGGCGGCATTCAAGAGAATCCGGAAGGTCTAAACCTTGTCTGTGGTATTCTGAGTAGGATTCAAGGATTGAATGACTGTGACGAGCTTCAAACTCGCGATTGTGGGGCGTTAGTGACAGACGCAAAAGAATCACTGGATTCTATTCCGACATGATCGAGAACCGACAGCTGAATAGCCGTGCTGTGACAGAGCGCGTTGAACATTTTCACTGAGAGGACGGGACTGTAGCCACTGACAACGGTGATGCCCAACATACAGCTTGCCATGTAAAAGAGTAAGAAAGATTGGATGAAGACAGTAGGAAAGCAGAGAGACAGAAGGGACAAAGCATCTCCATACGCTTATCTGAAATTCTCACCAATGAATTACATAAGTATCTCTATCTTTATTTTATGTTTTATTCATCTTTTAATTATCATTCATCCTCCATAACCATTTGAATCTGCCTGACTGAAATTTACAAGATTACCATAGCTTGCTTCATACCAACAATCTCCGTGGGATCGACCCTTACTCGCGTAAGGTTTATTACTTGGACGACCCAGTGCACTTGCTGGTTAGTTGTGCGAAGTTGTGATAAAGAGTTGAGATTGCAATTGAGCGTACCATGTTGATGGCGCCATTGATGATCACAATTTCGTGCACCACATGCATACATCTATCATGAGGACTTATTCATAGGTTGTAATGGGACTAGGGTAAAGGTAGGGATGCATATGGTCAAGTGAGCTTGAAATTCGAATCTTTGATTAACCTAAGCTCTCACTAACACATATAACAACCTATACAATTCTAATACAATACCTAGCTACCAATGATTCCCACTTTTTTCACATACTCATGCATTCTCTTTAATTCACATTCCATATGCATTGTTATTACTACTTTGCTTTGGGGCAATTTTGTCCCCTTTTTGTACTTTTCTTTTTTTTCTATATATATTTTTTTCTATATTTTTTCTTTTTATTTTTCTTTTGATATATATTTTTTTCTTTATTCTGTATTTTTTTTCTTTTTGCAATAAGGTATATACAAGAGTATTAATGCATATGGTTTAAACATAATTCATACATGAGTATGTACCCAATTCCTAATGTTTTCAATGAAAAGCTCAAAATACACTTTTACCTCAACCAATGTCCCAAGTTTTCCCAAACTTGAATGATAAACACTCTTACTAGCATAAGCTAATCAAAGATCCAAATAAAGGTCCTTTATTGTTTTTCGCTTTAAGGCTTGTAATATGCTAAAATTAAGAACAAAGGGATTAAAATAGGCTCAAAGTTGGCTAACAATGGTTGATAAAAGGTAGGCTATTTGGATAACTGAGCTAAATAAAATGATGGCCTCACTCATATAAATGCATGTATACATGGAATAATAGACATAAAGAATCAAACAAATCAAAGATTACAATCATAGAAAAGGAATAATGCACACAAGAATAGAAATAAGTGGTTATATGATGTAACCACGCAATTGGGCTCAAAACTCACATGCTTGTGTTCTTAGCTCAGAAACCATGTTCCAAATTAAATTCTTCGAGCAAGTTCAATAAAAAAAATTTTTCAAATTGGTAGTTCCCTAAAAACAATTTCTTGGAAAAGAAATCATCACCCTAATCAAGTAGTCCTAACATAAAAAGAAGTAGTAAAATATGTACAAGTTCTAACTATTATGCAACCTATCATGCAATGCAACAACTAACTACAAAGAAAATTAAGAATTGGTGTTGAAAAAGGAAATTGTCACCCATGGAGATCGGTCGGACGACCTCCTCACACTTGAAGATTGCACCGTTCTCGATGCATGTAAAGAAGAGCAAGGTGGACGGGTTGAAACAACTGATGAGCTTCTTCAAAAGGTTGTGGGGATGACTTGTTTGTTGCCCCATGTAGAAAATTTTCCTTTTTTCCTTTCGGTGGCCAGCCTGAAAGGAGAGAAAAAGAAAGAAAATTAAGCCTACAACGAAGATATCAAAGCAAATAGAACATAGGCGGGGGCTAATGCCAAATAAGGGTAATGTTCTCAACTATATGGTAGCTAAGCATGTGAATGAGAAAACAATATAAGCTAAGACATATTAATACTTTATGCAAGAGTAGGTCAAAGCATGAAGAGCATATTGAGCATCAAGTTCAAATAAAAAAAAGTGGGTCATGAAAAACAATATGAGTTCATATCAATGCACAAAGGATACAAGAGTCATAAAAAATTAAGCATTGATTTAAGAGTTTCATCACCTGTCAATATCAAATAAGTCAAGAGGCACCAAAATAATGCAAGAAATTCTCAACAATTGAGTAGGAAAATTTAATACCATTATTAAAATAAGAAATTTAGAAAAGAAAATAAGAATAAGCTATAAAAAAACAAAATTAAAATGCAATGAATAAAAGTATGCAAATGCAATAAACAAAAGAAAATGAAAGATGAGAAAAAAATGAAATTTTTTTATTTATTTATATATTTATTATTATTATTATTATTATTATTATTTATAGAGAGGGAAAAGAAGAGAGTGAGAAAGGAAGAAGAGAGAAGAAGAAAGGTAGAAAGAAAGAAGAAGGAAAGAAGAAAGAAGAAGAAAGGAGAAAGGAGGAGAAACAGGCTGCAATCCACGCATAAGCATCGCCCATGCTTAAGCATGGATTGCAGTAGGGACAATCGACGCATAAGCGTGACCCATACTTACGCGTGGATCGCGGCACAACTCTAGCACAACTCTCTGGTTTTTGTATTAGGAGTCCCCATATGACAATCCACGCATAAGCGTTGCCCATGGTTAAGTGTGGATTGACCCTTTTTTTTAAAGAAAGTATAAAAACATAATCAAACACTCTCCTAACCTATAAACATTCTAAATCAACCAAAATTCAAATTTAATAAAAATCTTTTAGTTCTTTTGAAAAATTGTCAAAGACAAAACAAACAAAACTTGCACTTTAAGCAAAATGCAATTCAAAAACAACTAACCTACAACCTAAAGCATAACTCTACTCAAACAAACTAACAACCAAAACACTAAAATAAGAACATACAAAGAAGAAAACTACCTAATAATGGCAACTCAATTCATTCATTGATTATATATACAAGAGAATGGAAAGAGTTTACCATGGTGGGGTGTCTCCACCTAGCACTTTTATTTATTGTCCTTAATTTGGACTTATGGAGAGCTCCTCAACAAGGTGGCTTGTTCTTGAATCCATCCTTGAACATCTACCAATGCTTGGACTTCCAATAAGCTCCATCATTCAAGATTAATAGCTCTAAACTTTGATGGAGTTCTTCACAAATCATGAGCTCTCAAAGTTGATCCTCCCCTTGTAATCTGGGATCCCACACTTTGTTTTCACACCCATCTTCTAATTGATCATCATGATTGCAATTGGGTGGTAAGCAAGCCGAATTCTCATTTGAGCACCGCGTACCAAAGCATCTTCCTAGACCCATTCAATGTAGCATGACTCCAACCATGGAACCTACGACTTGAGGATTCAACCTTAATGAGCCTAACCTCATTTTGCCAACCACTACACAACTCTCCCTTACTCTTCAATCCACACAAAGCTCTAAGTTGACCATCCGTTTCAATCAAACCATATTCAAGTGGAAAAGTAAAGATTAGAGATAAGGATTTTACCCACTTAAATATTGTGTTGGATGGTGACTTAGGAAGGGGTGGTCCCAATGATCTTGCAAGTGCCACTCCCTTGTGCTCTTCTTTGACTATCTCCACCTCTTGGCGAGCTTCTTCAATGTCAATTCCTTGTTCACCAACTTCTTTTATACATTCCTCAAAGCCCAAGTCATGTGTTGGAGATTGTGCACTAGTCTCCTCAACATCAATTTCACAACACAATGAGAAAGGTTCAACAATCTCACATAGAACATTAGTTGGTGTGGAATCAACTTCAACAATAGGACTTATTGCTTGCTCAACTTCTTCCAATTTTTCATCTTCCATAATATGTGTAGGAGATTGCATATTATCCTCCTCAACATCAATTTCAAGCTCAATGGAAGAATGTTCAACAACTTCCACAAAATCATCAACAACATTGCTTGGTGTTGAAGTGTTCTCAAGCTTGAAATCCACCTCTTGTTCAACTTTACCTAGGTCTTCAACCACTTCTTCTTCTTCAATAATCTACATCATTTCCACTCGTTGCAAAATATATTCCGTTTCCTTGTCCTCATGTTGAGATTCTAGAATCTCTTTCATGCTCCTCTCTTCGGTTGATTTTTCACATTCATCCATGGAAATACTTTGCTTGTGGCATGAGTCCCATGAGTCCAACTTTTGACGGATGATTGCTTGAAGTCGATCCATTGCTTCCTTGAGATGATCCATTGGCTCTTGTCCACTTGGCTAACATAAGAAGGATCATATTGGTCTTAGATTGATGGACATGGATATTCTTCCATGGGGTTGTGGTGGAAAGTAAAATTCATTTTATGGGTGAAAATTCACATAGATTGGAGGTGGTTCATCTTGGTAATAGTATGGAGGAGGTGGTTCTTATAGGTATTGAGGTTGGAGTTGTTATGGTTCTAAGTGTGGTGTGTATGGCTCATATAGTTGTTGGTATGGTGGATATGGATTAGGGTCATATGGAGGTGTTTGGTGGTATGGGGCTTGTGAGTATGGTGGTTCAAAGCTATGTTGAGGAGCGAGTTCATGGGCATATGGTGGTGGTTGTTGATAACCAAAAAGGGGTTCACCATAACCATAACCATTGTCTTGGTATGCATCTTGGGATGGCTCTTGCTCATAGTACGTTGGAGGTTGTTGCCAAGAGGATTGATCACAAACATATGGCTCCTCCCACCTTTGATTGTTCTATCCTTGATGCATATCTTTATTGTAATCTCCACTTCCTACAACATAATTGTAACCAAACTCATAGCCAAAATGATGAGAATTCATAATGAAAAGAGAAAACAAAATCAAAAGCTAATAAGAACAAAATCCTACAACTAGCAAGCAAAAATCAAACTATTCACAATATTCACATATATACTATAACCAATAACAAGGCACTCATTTGCAATTTTCCGGCAACGACACCATTTTGATGAAAAGAAATTTTCTAATGGTAAAAAATTTCTCAATGAAATCTCGTTGCAAGTATAGTTCTAAACCAACAAACAATTCCTCAATAAAAAATTTGTTTGTCACAAGTACAAACCCCAATAAAAATAAACCGAAGTATTTAAACCTCGGGTTGTCTCTCAATGAATGAAGGGAAGTGTGCTCAATTGTTGGTTATGAAAGTATATTTTGGGGTTTTTGTAATAAGGAACAAGAAATGTAAATAGCAAAAGAAATACGCTAACAACTAAGTCTCTCGGCAAGGAATGAGAACTAGAAGTCCTATCCTCATTATCATCATCAATTGTGACAAGAATTGTCCATTACTCCACTTAGTTAACCTCTAACTATGAAAGAAAGTCAAGTGGATATAATCAACTTCAGTCCAGAAGTCCTAGTCAAATCCTAAAAAAGACTAGCTTTAGTGGCATTCAAGTCAACTAGCAACTTCCAATTATCAATCAACAAAAGAGTTTGATAACTCAAGAGTCTCCAATTATTCAACCCAAGCCAAGAGGAAACAAATCTACTCTAAAACCCAACCAAACATTTTATCAAACACTTGGAAGGCATAAAAGGAAAGCAAGATAAAATTGCAAGAAATGTAAATCTACAACTACTCAAGCAAGGAAATAACAACAAAGCAATTAAAGAAGAGGAAACATAAAATATAAGTTGCATTAAATGAGAATTAAAGGAAACAAAAGTGCATGAACATAAAAATGACTAAAATAAGAAATTAACAAAAGAAACTAAAAGAGTAAAGATGTAGCAACAATAAAATGAAAGGAAAAGTAGATGAAAACAAGAATTAAAATCTAGATCTAAGAAAATCTACCGTAATTCTAACCTAAATTCTAGAGAGAAGGGAGAGCTTCTCTCTCTAGAATTCTAGCCTAAAACATGATGAAAAACTCAATTATGACTACTTGGTTCATCCCCCTTCAATCCTTGGGTTCAATAGCATCAGAAATGGGTTGGATTGGAACCAACATGCTTCAAAAATCGCTGGCCACGAATTGCCTTTAGTGAGTCATGCTGATCCTGCAACGTGCACGCATGGGCTACGCGTGCGTATCACCTAAATGCAAGGCAATCATGGCAAATTTTATATCATTTTGAAGCCATGGATGTTACCTTTCCAACGCAACTAGAACCGCCTCATTTGGACCTCTGTAGCTCAAGTTATGATCGATTAAGTGCGAAGAGGTCAGGATTAACAACTTTGCGATTCCTTCATTTCTTCATGAGTTCTCCATTTTTACATGCTTTTTCTTCGTTCCCTCAATCCAATCTTTGCCTTCTAAACCTGAAATCACTTAACAAATATATCAAGGCATCTAATAGAATCAAGGTGAATTAAATTTAGCTATTTTAAAACCTAAAAAGCATGTTTTCACTCTTAAGCACAATTAAAGGAGAATTACAGAACCATGCTATTTCATTGAATAAATGTGGGAAAAGATGATAAAATCTCTCTAAATTCAACACAAGATAAACCCTAAAAATGAAGTTTATCAAATATCACTCCACAAAAAATTATGAACTTGTCTATGACTTCAGGGATGAAAAATTCTCAAAGACCAACTTTACTCTTTATGTTACTTTTTTTTTGTTGTAATCAACAAAGTTTATGTGAGAAATCTAATTCTACATATTTATATTTTATCTATTATAGACAATGATGTATTCAATTATTCATTGAATAAAATGTCTTTATAAAAAATTTTAGGATAATAATTTCACTAATATATTTAAAAGATAGATTTTTTTATAGAATTGTATTTGCTATTTTCTTTCACCAAAAAAAATACAAACAACTATTTTGTACTCACAAACAACTACTTTTGAACTTTTAAATTATGAAAAAATTTTAAACTCTAGACACTTTGTAATTAGTAAAATTATACTGTTGTCATAAAGATAAATTTTACCTATTTAATCATTTTGACAAGCCAAAAAGATGTCTAGTTATATAAAAATTGAACTTAACTTCCTGGCAAACAAAATGATGCATAAAAAGATTAATATTTGACAATGAATACAGATGTTTAACCTCTTATCTAAATTTATTCCTAATAACTATTCTACCACTATTAAACCTTTGAGTTATTGTTCTGGATTTTACTTATTAAATTGTACTAATATATCAAAGTGGCTAATAAATTCTTTAAAAAATGGATGAATTATCTTTTTAATTTTTGTTATAACTTGAGAAATTATTTTATTTTTATTGTTGTTTGTATTAATTTTATTATTGTTTGAGTATTACTGTCAGGAAGTCTTGGTTAAAAAAAATAATACATTTAAAATAGTCCATCAAACTAGACAAACAAAAATTACATACTATATAAATAAAAGTCAAAATAGAGTCAATATTGGTAACAAATTAAAAAAAATGGTCATGACTAGAAAAGAACTCCAACATTTGAGTTTGAGTCTTAATTGTTTATAAACATAATAGATTATATTTAAATTTATATGTTGAATACACATAACCTTACTATATTATATAAATTACAAAAATAATTAAAATTATAATCACTTTACCTTATTTGATTTCTATTTTCGTTTGTTGTGAACTTTTTTTTTATATTGAGTAAGTAGTTGAACCTTTGCTTTGTAGTTTTAAACTACTTTTCTTTCGTACAGTGGAAGGACATCCTTTAGTCACTGCAATTGGAGGATCACCCAAAATTACAGTACCTTCGACTAAAGTGACTTGATTTGTCTGTTTAGTAAGATCTTTACGGATTCATAAACTTTAATTAGATCAAAGTTCTTCAATTAATTTATCTAAATCTTGAATAACTGCATCATGATGTTTTATTGATTGTGAAACTTTTTCAGAAGCTTCTAGTGTAAAATTTTAAAAATTAATAAATAATTAATTAAGAAATTAATTTTCATTTAAAAAATTAAGAAATTAAATTTTATAAGTTAGGAGAGTAGAAATATTTAAAATACGCATTTTAACTCTAATTTTTAATATTTTGGTCTAAAAATGGACAATAAATCGAACCGATTGATTCAAAGCTCATTCACGTTGAGGAAGAGAAGCACTCACCAAACCCTAACCTCCATTTCCATCCAAACTTCATTTCCTTATAACTTTCAATCTGGAGCTCTGATTGACGAGCCATTTATGACCACGCGTTCGTCTCGTTGAGCTCTTCAATTCTATCTGAATAAAATGGTACAAAAATTCGAATTATATGTCCAATTCTTCCTTCTTTTTATTTTTGCGAATTTGGGTTTTAGTATTAACAGATTTTATGATTTCGATGGTTTAGGGATACTCTAGCGATGGATAATTGTTGGATTTTACTCCAATCATCAATGAGTAAGGTAAAAAAACTCTAAACCTTTGTGGTTTATCCAATTTTGTGAATCCTAGCGTTAATTGTGGTGAATCATATGGATTAAATTGAAATTGTGTTGAATTGGAGTTGAATCGGTGAATTGAAATGCTTGGAACTTAGCTTTGGGTGGTTGGAATTTATTGGAATTGAATTCGAGTCTTTGAAGTTTGAAATTTAGTGTTTTGAGCTTTGGGAGAAATCGGCCATTGTATGGTTTTGGTTTCTCGTAGTTAACATATAATGTTGCGTGAAAACTTAGGTTAGTGGTCCTAAGATAAGTTGGAATTGTATGTATTGATTGATTGAATGTGTGTACAATATATGGGGTTGATTTGATTTGGAGGTTGAAATTGAGTATGTGTAAAAAGTTGATAATGATGATGGTGTGATATGAGTTTTGATGATGGTTGGCGATGTTGTGGTGCATAATGAGTATGATGATGAGTATGAGAAATTTTGGGCAAGAAGCTGGGACCGATAAGTTTAGGTAAGTATGGTAAATTGAGATTTGTGTGGTTGGTGTCAAATATAAATTATATGTTGGGTTTGATAGTGAAGTGGTTAGAATTGATGCAATTATTGTATATATGTATGTATGTGATGAAAATGATGTTGAATTGGTGATGAAATATTTATATTTTGAGTGACTAAGTGATTGATAAGTAGTGGATTAATGTTTGAAAGTCATGAGAATGCTTGAGATGGATTTGGCTAAGATTTGGTTGGTTTTTGAATTGAAAAGTTTGGAAAACTGAGGTTTTGAATTTTTGGTAAAAACATAATTTTTGACTAACTTCAAAAGGTCATAACATGGCTTCCAGACCTCTAAATTTTGTGAAATCTATTTTGAATGAAAATTGGATCTGTGAAATTTATAGCGTTCGAAGAGTTGACTAAAAATGATTTTTAACGAAAAAGTTATGCGCATTTGAAGGTTGGATTTAAAACACACAATTAAAAAAAAACCAAAATTTCTGGTACGTGTGCGTACGCACACTGCCGTGCGCACACACAGACCATAGCATTGGTAAGACTTGTGCGTATGCACAAGGAGGTGTGTGACGCACACTCTAGGATTTTGCAAGTTGTACGTACGCACACGAAGGGAAGTTCGTCTGGTGCATGTGTACGCATAGTACCATGCGTATGCACGATGCCCTATTTTATACTAAAACTCTATTTTTAACAATTTGACCTTCCCGACAAACTTGTAAACCTCCAAAACCATTGTTTTGTTGATAATACACAATTTTTGAACTATCGACTATCTCTCTAGTTTTCCAAACCTCTGATAACCCTGTTTAAGGTGCAATAGCTAGTTTTTAGGCTTTGGAATAAGAGAGAACATGTTGAGGGTGATGAATTGGCATTAAGGGACAATGGGTTACATGAAATGAGAGACGTGATGGGAATGATTATGATAATGAGAAAAGAGAATGATTGATGATGATTAAGTATGATGAGTATGGTTATGCCATTGAGAGATGGTGATGAACGAATTTGATTGAGATACAAAGAGAATGATTATGCAAATGGAAGTAAGTCTGATTGAGACATGCTTGCCCAGATAGTATGCAAGGGTTATGGCTCGTCCTACTTGCTCCGGGTTAATGCTTGAGATACCCAGATAGTAGCAAGGGTTGTGGTTCATCCCACTTGCTCCTGGTCAGTGATTGAGACACCTGGGTAGTAGCAACAGTAGTAGTTTATTCCACTTGCTCTGGGTTGAACCAGTAAACACTCACTGGGTATTACCCAGCAGTAATGGTTTGTTCCACTTGCTCTAGGATAAGTGGGTAGTGTATGCAAGGGATTGTAGCTCAGTCCCACTTGCTCTGTGAGGTGGTGCTTTTGTCTAAGATTTAGCTACCGGACATGTCGGGTTTGGCTATATAACTGACAGATGAGACTCATCGGCCATAGGATAGACATGCATCATATGCACTAGTATGTTTTGTTTGGGTATGCTTTGTTTTGACTTGCCTAATTGCTTATCTGTAATTAACTACTACTTGTCCTATCTGTTGTACTTCCTATCTATATTTTATGTTTTTCTTGATTGTATTGTATGTGTTTGCATTTGATAGACCCCTTATATGGTGGAGGCGTGATGAGAGTTGTTCCACCCGGTGTTTAGGAGATGTGAAGGAAATGAAAACTGAATAGTTAGATTAGAACTAGAATCTCTTAGATAAATTACCGAGATTTCTAGTTTAGAAACAAACTTTAAGTTTGATTTTGAGTGTTGGAGTTTTAGGAACGCATTTGGCTTTCCCGAGACCTTCTATATTATCTATGTGGACACCTTTACCATACTAAAAATCCCTGGTTCCCATTCCATACATGTCATTGTTTTTCAGATACAGGATGTGAGGCATCTTACTGAGCGTGCTAGAGATTCTTTTAGAAGCGAAGATATACTTTTGGGATTTTTTTATATTATGTACTTAGCTTATATATATACATATATTCTCCACTGTTATATTAAAAATATTTTTTGTCCCTCTTAGAGGTTGACTTTGGAGAACTATGATTCGTATTTGTCTTTTGGTTTATTTTTGGGCTGTGTGTATATATTCTAGCCAGCCTTTGCTTCGCAGGTCGAGTTTAGTGCTCGATTATATATCTATCTTTTGAAACTATTTATATACTTGTCTCTTTGGTTTTTTGTATAAGCCTTCTATCTAATTATTTTCGAGTGTGACTCGTTTTCGGTCTTGTTCTGTTCATCCTTTCTTCCAAGGCTCCTAGTTAAACTATTCTTCATATATATCTATTTACGTATTTTTGTTTTAGAGGTCGTAACGCCTCACTACCTTTGATTTACGTCTTAGGCATAAAGCTCTATGTAGTAGAATGTCTAAAGATTTAACGGCAACGTTGTTAAATAATGAAGTAATGTACTTCTTATTGCACCTTTATTGAATTTCTTTATTTTCTAATCCATTAACTTTCTCTATGTTAGCATTTTTTGTCCATCGATATAGAAGATAACAAGATGGAATATTAAACAACTTTTTTTTGTAAACACAATGAAGATATGTCTATAAAGAATACCCACAAATTCAAACATGTGACAACTACAACTTGCTTCATTTGAAATGGAATGAAAAGTCACGTAATAGTTAGGTTTATCATGACAAATTTCATGAACCTTATATTTGTACACTTCATTGGAGAACTCAACTTTGTTTGTAATAAATTTTTGAGAGCCAACTAATTCACTTTGAAATATATGAAACATCTTTTTTGTATAACTCTTTGAAGCATGTTCTTTCATAGGATACAAAGTTCGCAAGAGAAGACTTGCACTCATGTTCTTAAAACTCTTTCCTCTTTTCTTATTGTAATGTGCATCAAGAGCCTTCTCATATTGAGTTACAAATTTACTCAATGGAGTACTTGCATTTAAATAATCTTTAAAAAAAGTATTCATTTTCGCTCCCTTGAGTAGTAGACATTCCAGCACAAAAATTAGAATGTACATAAGTAGGAATATATTTTTCTCGAATACAATATATGTCTTTCGCATTGATTATCTTCCCATCAAATCTATCAATCATTGCTTTCCAATTAGATTCAAATTCCTCAGTAGTGATAAAACAATGAATACATTTATATAATTGATTCTTGAATTCACTATGATATACAAAATGATGCTTGATATTTGAAAACACCTTTGATACAACATTAGTAATAGCACTATTTTGATCAGTGATAATTATTTTTGGGCAAATATGAGACATTGCTTGCAACTATCTACGCAATAACAAAACAAAAGTTTATTCAGTTTCATCCCATAACAAAGCGCAATCAAACAGAATAGATTGTTGATGATGATTAACCTCAGTAAATGGCACAAATGACGTTCTATATTTATTTGTTAGGTATTAGGGTCAAAAGTAACATCTTCAAAATATTTATAAGCCTTTTCAAACCTTGAATCAACCCAAAAGACATTTGTAAGTTGTTCATCTATATCTATTTGGACTGCATAAAAAAAAATTCAACATCTTTTAGTTGACAATCCTTAAAAAGGATAACATTATCTGGACATCTCCCTTTTCTAAGTTCTTCTGTCTCTTTCTATTCAAGTAATTTATAACATCTTGTTGATAAAACTAATATTTTCAACTCCACCATTCTCCATACCACTCTTTGTAGCTAAGATAGGTGCTATTTTACTAGAAGTTAAACCAGATTCAATAAGCACATCAATAAGACATTTTTGTATTTTGGTCTTCTTTCTATATACTTGGAGAAATTATGCACTTCTAAGGGTGACAAGATTGTGATTATGGTCTTTTATAAATCTAGAAATAAACCATTGATCTTTTCCTCTTTTAACATATAATATTGCATTACAATCTATCCTTGTTTCATCAAGTACTCCATGGATTTTATCTTCTCTTCTAGCATATTTTTTTTTTATTTTTTATTTTTTTATTGAAACCCTTCTTTTGCACAAAGAATTTTTTGACCAATTATTGCGACATCTATTCCCGATTTAGTCACACGACCCATGCGAAAACTAAATCCTTTTTTTTCTAGCGTACCCATGGGAACTCCATGCTTTCATAAGGTTCTAGTTCTTCATTTAATGTCATTTCAATTTTATGATGATTCATATCAAGATCTATTTCAACTCTATTTTTATCTTTTTCTTTAAAATTACTCATAATATCTCTATAAATATTTTTTCGATACCTACATTAATAACTTCAATTAGCACAGAATCGAGAGAGAATAAAATAACAAAATTTTAAGGGAAGTTCTACTTATACAAATTATAGCATTATACAAAATATTTTTAGTCAATTTAGTTAACAAATTATACAAAAAAAAAATAGAAAAATATAGTATTGTATGCTTTAACTAAAAATATACTCTAATTAAATGTTTGTATAGTCTTAGATAGAAGAACATAAATAATATTATCTTTAAAGAGGAGCATCCTATATATAATCTTAAATAGAAGAACATAAATATAGTCTTATTTGTCAAATAACTAAAAATGAGTATTTTCTTCACAAGTTGTTAATAAGAAATTCTTAAAAATTCGATAATGAATTGTAGTACAATATCGACAAAAAGAGCAAAACAGAGAAATGTGAAATTTAATTAATTTGTACAATAAATTTTAATTTCTGGAATGAGATAAGAGAAAAAATTCGTAAAAAAATAAAAAAAGAAAAAGAAAACACATGGAAGGAAAAAAACCAGAAACTCAATAACTGTAGTTGAAAAAATGAAAGAAAATGAAAGATCTAATTTTTTAATTTTTTATTTTTAAAAATTAAAATTAGCAAGATAACTATGATATGGCTTGTTAACTCATTTTTATTGGTTGTCTGTGTAAAGTTTGTTTATACTGAAAATGCATTGAAATAATTTTCTATATTATATTTGTAAACAACCATGTTAATTAGAAGAGTTTAATTTTGATATATTGACAGTATAAAATATTTTATATAGCCGTGTAATTATAATTATTCTCTTGGATGATTATCTATGTAATTTAATGTAAAATATAACTATTTTTGCTAATATGACATTATGT
Source organism: Arachis stenosperma (assembly GCF_014773155.1). Taxonomy (NCBI): domain Eukaryota; kingdom Viridiplantae; phylum Streptophyta; class Magnoliopsida; order Fabales; family Fabaceae; genus Arachis; species Arachis stenosperma. The sequence continues at coordinate 58,677,615 of NC_080377.1, read as the reverse complement.
GATTGAATACACGTATAAAAAGATTATATATTAACAGTGCATTAAAATTAAATTCTAATTAAAATAATAAATCTAAATAATAATGAGTTTAATTTTAATATATTAGCAATATAAAATATTTTATATAATAATATAATTATATCCGTTTTTTAAAATAATTTTACATGGCGAGTTATTTTTATTAATATCGCACGCGCAAATGTTGGCAAGTTAAAGAAATGTGGCGAGAGCAACTGTGTAAAAAAGGGAGGAAGAGGGTACACACCGAGTGGAAAAGTGAGAGTGAGAGTCCGGTTCGGCAACAGCTTTTTAGTGTAGTTGTTCCCGGTTCCCTATTTCCCCCGTTCCGGTCCACGACCTCGTCCTGAACCGGGCAATTGCATTATTCACTCTCTTTCTTCTGCGAAATTTCCTTTCCTTTCAATTCCATTTTCGTCCCTCAACACAACGACCCCTTCCCTTCAATGCTCTCCACAATTCAACACGTCGTGGTCCTTTCAACATTCATTCGTATACTTCTCCTCCTTTTCTACACATTCACGATTTTATCCTCTTGCCGTGATCTTCACATTTGGGTTTAAATACATGTATATCTTAATTGTAATTTAAGAAACTATTCTTCTTTTTTGGTTGTTGGTATCACAGTCTGATCAGGTTTCCGGTTAATCGGCGATCTGCCTCTGGTTTCTGGTCTCATCGTTTCGGTTTCTTTATGTGGGGTTTGGGGGCACAGAGACAGAGGGTAACAGCACAATCACCATCAATTCACAATGTCTATGTCAGATTCCGATTCCTCATCTTATGCTTCCGATTACAAAAACTTCAAACAAATTAGCCGCGAGCGTAAGGCCCTCTCTCTCTCCCTCTTCAATAAGAAAAGGAGATAATTATTTTAGATTCCGTTCCGTGATTGATTTGGTTAGAGTTATGAACTCTCTTGAAGTTTCTGTAATTTAGTACCTTTCTTTTTTTCTATCCGCATTTTTGGTTGCTGAAGTTGATGCTGAAGTTTATTCTGTGCATTTTCTCTTTTTGCCAACATTGGTTATGATCCCAGTGAATACAATGTATTTTGTGTTTTGGCGCATGAATGCTTGAATGGTTTTTGTTTGGGGTGATTTTTTTTTTATTAGTAAAAACACCGTTTTGAAGTGAATGCAAGCAAGTTAACGCCTTAAAACTTGAAGCTTACTGGCAATGGCACCTGTTTCTGGAGATAATAAACAGATTTAGTTGCTTTTGGAGGGAGTTCTATGGAGTTTATCCTAATGGGGAGTGAAATCTTCTTGATCAGGTGTATTGGTTTTGGGATGAAACTGGTAATCTTTGTTTTTCACTTATGTTGCTGGAAATCTGAGTTTAATTATGGTATGTTGGATATGTGCTTTGCCTTACTGAATGGAGATGCTAATTGTGGAAGGATATCGTGTCACAGTGGATATGTTTTAGACCACTGTGTCTGAATGCGTTGTTATAATATATTGCTGGCAGAGATTTTCACAGTTAGGGTGTTTAATAGAGGAACTATCTACTGCTTCTGCTATTTGAGGAACTCTATCGTCCCGTTTGAGCTCAAGCTCCCTTCTAATAGGAACGTTAAGTGGCAGCACGGTTCTTAATTTCTTTGCTCTACTAAGTTTGCCCTATTGATTGATGGATACTAGGATGTTGACTTTACTCCTCTGCAGACATTTTTCTAATTCCATGTTGCATAATTCAAAAATTTTACATTGGCTGTTGAAGTCCTAACACAACCCCCTTTTTACCTCCGGGCTTGGGATAGGCCTTGTAAACATAGCAGAGCTTAGCTGCCAAATAGAAACAATGCAGGCTATTTCTTACCTTTTTGTCAATGTGGGAATTATTAAGGTTGGAGCAACTTCCTGAAACATAGAGGTTTTACGAAAACTTCAGTGAAATTTCTTTTTTCTTGGTGGTGTAATATGCATACTATATTGTTACTTGGTGACTTATGGTTGGAGAAGAATTATAGAACTCAGGGTAACTTATTGAAATTATCTCTCTTGGGATAAAATGGTCTTTCTAGATTCATAGCTCATGGTTATTATGGAGGCTCTCTAACAGATATGTAAAGAGACTGCATTATTTTGTCCTGACCGATAGCAGATAGACAGATTTGCAAATATATTTAATAGTTTAATAGTTTATAGTTCAAGTGGTAATCTTCAGCTAGTGATTAGTATTGGAATCTTTCAATTCCCCCCTCACATTTTCTGATCATACATTGCCTTAAAAAAGTTAACGTTTTGCCTTTTTTTTCCTGATCTGATCATCCAGTTTAATATATGTGAACTAAAATTTTCTCCAGGATTATTACATGAAATGCTCAGGTCTGCGAAAACTGGGGATTCAAAATCAACATGGAAGGTACAAAATGCCTTCAATCTCATAAATCATGTCTCCGGTTTTTAAATTGCACTATAGAGGCAACTGGAGTTACCCCTTCTATCTATAATTTTCTGGGAATGGATATTGCCATTCCTTTTTTTCTAAAAGTCTGCAAACATACAATGCAAAAAAATCATATATGGAGTGACATTATCAAAAATGGGAGTGGCATTATTATTTCCCTAATTTTTTCGTCTTTTTTTTATTATTTTTTTATGATGTTGATTATTGGAAATGGTCAAATTCATGAATCTTCTCTTCTGAATATGTCACCTTGTTAAATGACGTCTCTTCATTTATTGGATATATGGCTACATGTTGCACCCTGAATGTCTCGCAGTAAGCAGCTAAAGGAAATGGGATCATTCATCATTATGGATTCTATCTCAATTTTTTTTTTCTGGACGGATGTGCTATTACTAAATATTAAACCAGCTCCAGAGTTTGTTTACCCTTGTTTCATTGGTTGATTGCCTGCAGGTATTAATAATGGACAAACTTACTGTCAAGATAATGTCTCACTCTTGCAAGATGGCTGATATCACTGATGAAGGTGTTTCATGTAAGAATCACAAGATTGCTTTTGGAGATTTCACTTTTCCTCTTTCTGCTCTCTTTTTAATCCTTTATGTTCATGTTGATAAGCTTCTCCAATTGATAAAAATTCTATATCTGCATCCAATGATTTATTTTTTTACCCCATTACTTCTCTCTGATTTGTTGTTTTATCAAAAGAATAAAAAAAGGTGATTACATGTTGTAGTGAGTAGTGGTAACTCTGAGAGAGAGTTGGGAGCTGTTCCTAAATTTGGAATTTTCTTTTTTCTCTCTTGTTGAGGTAAAAGAGGAGACTAAATTATTCTGGTAGCATCTGCATTTTGCATAACTAGTTCCATTTGTTGCATGGAGTGACATTTTGCTGTTCTTTTTGTAGTGGTGGAAGACATATACAAACGAAGGCAGCCATTGCCCACCATGGATGCTATATACTTCATCCAGCCAACTAGAGAGAAGTACATATCCTCTTTATTATGCTTGTGGCATATGTAATGAATTATCTTGCATTAGCTTGAGAGTGTTCCTAGACTAATGCATAATTCTATCAGTAGAGGCTGATTTCTTAGCTGTATGTCAGTTACTTTTGCATAATTTGTTGGTTCTACTAGAAAAAACTAAGGTTGTTGCTGCTGAAGAATAATTATTCTGTACTTTTATGGCTACATATTAAGTTTAGCTTTGTTGGTCATTCTAACTAATCTGTGCTGTCAAGTCTTATAGATATTGTCTGTACTTATTGATTGTCTCTCCTCATTTCTCTTGACAGCATCATTATGTTTTTGTCAGACATGTCTGGGAGGACACCCTTATACAGGAAGTATGAGTTTTTATATTATCTCCTATCTGTGAAATTTCATCTTGACTTCCACTGTTGGTTTTCAAGCATGTTTTGTACTATGTTCTTGCAGGGCGTTTGTTTTCTTTAGTTCATCTATATCCAGAGAATTGGTGATGGAGATAAAGAAAGATGCGTTGGTGTTGCCTCGCATAGGTGCTTTAAGGGAGGTGAATATTCTTTATTTTAGGATCTATATATTGCACTTGAATTGATATTTTTATGCCAAACAACGTATTTTTGCTGATTGTTATTTTCTCTACTAACTTGACACACTGCAGATGAATTTGGAGTATTTTGCCATAGACAGTCAGGTATGTTCTACTTCTTCATTTCACTTGCTTGTCTGTCATACTACTACATGTTATCTTTGTTCATGATTTTAATGAATATACTCATTTTTTCTTCCCTTTTAGTAGTAAGCGTTAGTATATTTCAAAACTTATGACATGTAGAAGTTTTCGATGAGTTTGTCCACTTCTAGTCCATGTAACCATGGAAGAGACTTGAGAGTTGAATGATAGATTGGTATGTTCTATTGTTCTTCCAATTAAGTTCATGTTAATTGGGGAAAAAGAAAACCTCTCCAGGTACAAATTAAACAAACAAGAACCTATGCCTGTGGCTGGATCTGCGATATTTGGGGCCAATTGTCTAACAAGGATTAAAGTAACTTGTTCTCACAGAAGTAAAAGGTTGAAAAATCATGATGTGTGGTTCGAATGTGATAGTATGTGTTTAAATTAGCTAAAGGCTCTATTTGGGGTGAAATTTTTAGGCATTTGTTTGAGCTTTTTACAATTTATAAAGAGCTTTTTTATAAAAAGACAGCTGTAAAAATAATTAATAATGAGATAAGATTAAAAGAAGAGAAAATTAAAACCCAGGAAAAATGCTGTTTCAGCGTTTCTTTCATAGGTTAGAAACCTTTGTTTCTGATAAAATAGCAACCATGCATTTCCGACTAGGTGAAGTCAGATCCCGAAAAGAAGGTAGCCCAGCAGGTTTATCACCTTGTGGGGTTTGATGAGGATATATATATATATATATATATATATATATATATATATATATAGTCTTACCTACACAAATAGGGATGCTTTTGCCAGTATTTGAATGTGACACAAGGAAACATCTTTATCATTGACTTACCTTTAAAAAATCTCTAACAAAAGGGTATAAAGGGCTTTTTTTTTAAGTTCACAGATGCAGACATCCATTCTGTGCTAGACATTGTTCTTTATGATTTTATTCATACCACACTAACTAAAAAAGATAGTAATATGTAAAGCTACATTATTGGAATGCAAAATTCATGAAATCTATTTATGGAGGTTCCTTCCCTTGAGATAAATATCAACCATCAAATGTGCTAATAAGGAATTGTTTATTAGTTTTAATTTCTTCATTATCTGATATTTTTGAGTATATAGGTCATTCTCTGATTTTTTAGTGATTCTCATTTTTCTGGTGTGTAATTTTGGTCAAATTAACGCAGGGTTTTGTCACCAATAATGAGAGAGCTTTAGAGGAACTGTTTGGGGACGAGGAGAATCATCATAAAGCTGTTGCATGTTTAAATGTGATGGCTATGCGGATTGCCACGGTTTTTGCTTCATTAAGAGTATGTTGTCAGTGATGTTTGACACTCTGTGATACGAAGACAAAAATTGTCATCAATGTTCTATAACTGAATCATATAAGTTTGTCTTTAGGAATTTCCTACAGTTCGCTTTCGTGCTGCCAAGACCATCGATGCAACAACGATGACTACTTTTCGTGATCTTATTCCAACAAAGCTTGCTGCTGGTGTCTGGGACTGTATCACAAAATATAAAAAAACTATACCTAATTTTCCTCAGACTGAGACCTGTGAATTGCTCATCATCGATAGAACTATCGATCAGGTTTCTTATCTCCATGTTTTGGTCACAGCATTGGACTTGTAACTTTAATTCAACTTACTGTATTATATTGCTTACAACGAGGTTACCATTTTGGATGTAGATTGCTCCTGTGATACATGAATGGACATATGATGCTATGTGCCATGATTTGCTAAATATGGATGGAAATAAATATGTCCATGAGGTATCTTCTAGAGTTTCTTTTCGTGCCCATTGAAGATTTTTGTCCACTGTCTTGTATATGAACTCAAATCTATTGCATTTGTAAGGTTCCTGGAAAAGATGGTGGTTTACCTGAGAAGAAAGAGGTTCTTTTGGAAGATCACGATCCTATATGGCTGGAGCTTCGCCATGCTCATATTGCAGATGTAAGTTCTGCTATTAGTTTTTAATGCATATGGTAGTTTAGGCTTACAGTCAAGTATGTAAGGTCATCTATACTATATTACACTTATGGAACATGATGACATTTTGATATTCATGCCCTTGCCAGGCTAGTGAACGGTTGCACGAAAAGATGACCAACTTCATTTCAAAGAACAAAGCTGCACAAATCCAACATGGTTCAAGGTGAGTGAATCCCTGATAATTTTTCGAGTTTGATTAATGGCAGCGTAATGTAAAAGATTGTTGGTTAAGAACTAATTGTATTAATGGTAGTATGATATAATGAAATAAATAAAATATTTCCCTAATTCTGTAGTTCTTATGTAAATGCTTTCCTATGTCATGATGATAATTTCGTAGCTTGGATGCTTAATTTTGTGTGACCATGTTGGGAAGAAATCTTGTTTCTCTCCTATGTTGTCAAGCCTGATGTTACTCTTATATATGTTACCATTTAATATCATTATTTGTCACTCCTCCATCACCCTATATTACCACAATTAATGTATTGCAACTGTTTCAAAATAACATATGCACTATGTGAATGTGTTATTTGATTGTTCAGAATTTGTTTGGGTGCCATACACAAGTGGTCTTGGTCTACTTAACACCATGAAGCTAAAAATCCAGCAGACTTCTTAGGTATCCCTTTGCACATTCATCCTTGGGAATGATTTGCCAATAGTACCCTCTATTGTACTGAAAATGAATTGCACTCTTAATCACTTGATCCGTAGAGGCTATTATGAAATCATGTCAAGGATTAACACTCCTAAAAGCCGAAACTGATAGGTCTGCATGCAATTGGTTTTGTATCTGTCATAAATCTCACCTGTTGCATAAAACGATCAAAGTCGGTAATTGGAAAATAAACAAGGCATGTTTATTTCCTAGTTTGAAAGAATATACTGTTAAGTACCCAAGTGAAGAAAATAAGAAGAATGAGGGAAAATAGGCAGTTAAGTTTTTGAGAAGAGAATAGTAAAATGGCTCCTCTAACGTTTATTTACTGTAGAAAAATGGAAAGAAGGAGAGTTGAAAATGAAAATAGAGTGGCACGAGCTGATGTAAAAAATAGGGTAGCTGGAAAGTTAGTGGGGAGGGCGTGAGTGAGGCATGAATTCTGTTATAGGAGAGAGGATTGAGAATGTATATAAGAGGGTTGAAAGGAATTAGTAGGGGAAGAAAGGATTTAGGCTGGGTAGACCTTACAATAGTGGTAGCCTCTCTAATGCTACCTTGATCTCTACCTTTTAGTATTTTGCTCTTCCCTGAATAAATCAGAGATCTGGAGAATATCACCCTTATATCTTCCAGCTCCTCTTATTCTTGTCCATTCTCTTCTACTCTTCTTTCTGTGTTCTTGCCTAATCCTAATATTTGTGGAACCAAGCTCTTACATATACCTGTTTAGTAAAGAGTAAATCTGGAGTCTATTGTAATTTTTATTCATTCAACTAGTCAGTGTCATCATTAACTTGACACAACTTTGCATTTCTTTTATAGAGGAAGTGGTGAAATGTCCACAAGGGACATACAGAAGATGGTGCAAGCACTTCCACAATACAGTGAACAAATTGACAAGCTTTCCCTCCATGTAGAGGTTAGTTCTTTTGTATGGCAATCCAGATAATTAAAGTAAAATGGTGCTGTCTTCACTTGGAAGCTACCTAGAAGAGGTCTTCTAATACATGTTAAAATCTTCAAGGAAATTCTCAATCTTGTAATACTATATTTGTATTGTGGATTGGTGGGACAATTAATTTTGTTTGCTCTTCCCTCACCACCTCTTTGCTAAAGAAAGCACATAAAAAATGTGGTGTCAAAAACAATGAAAGCCATTGCCATCTTCCCTTGGTTTATTGCTGCATCAGCAGGTTCCCTACCTTGAAAGTTACTGTGAATCCTAATTTACAGATCATAATCAAACCAACTGTGTCCTAAGTATCGTGGAGTATTTATTATTATACTAGAAGAAAAAATGAGCCCATCATTATTTAAAACTTTGATGATTCATTTGTATCTTTTCATGTATGAAGTATTATCTAATTAAAAATGACTATTGTGAACATTTGAATATTTGTCATTATTTTAAAATAATCATCAAAAAAATATATATATTATTTTAAAATATGGATATCCATCAGAAGTTTCAGTTGCTTCCATCATGATTCTTGCCATTGATTACTGAATAAATGATCTTGTGTTTAAACTTGTTACATATTTATGAAGCTTGTTCTTTCTTCAACAATTGATTGACATTATTAGAGTTTGTGTGTGTTTCACTTTGTACATGAATTATGATATTGAAGTTGGTTAAGATAATGGGTTTTATGTTTACCACTGTGCACTTTTTTGTCCAGATTGCTGGAAAAATTAACAGAATCATTAGGGAGTCGAGGCTTCGGGATATTGGGCAACTGGAGCAAAATCTAGTTTTTGGAGATGCAGGGATGAAAGATGTGATCAAATTTTTGACCACAAATGAAGTAAGTAATTCTAACTTCTAAGATGGGAAAAGAAAGGGATACACATAGTTTGATTAAGAGAAAACTCTCTGTGCAAAATAATTTGTGAAATTAAAAATGAAACCACTGCCTTTTCATTGGTTAAATTTCATTCTAATTGCTATTCTTATGCAGGATGCTAGCCGTGAAAATAAGTTACGCTTGTTAATGATACTCGCAGCCATTTATCCTGAGAAATTTGAGGGAGAAACTGGTCTAAATTTGGTGAAGGTGTAGTTTTCATAGACTTGGTGGCAGCTACATTACCACTTAGTGTTCATTTAAAATGTCAAGGAAGAAATTTTGTGATCTTTCGCCTAATCTCTGTATTGGTGGCTTGCCATGTTTTTATCTTTAAAATGCTTTCAGGTAGCAAGGTTGACAAATGAAGATATGATTGCGATAAATAATTTGAGAATGCTTGTGGGACAGCCAGAAGCCAAAAAGACTTCAACTGGTGCATTTGCTCTTAAGTTTGATATAAAGGTAACAGTAACTTATAGTACAAATATGTGACCTTTCAATGCTTTAGTTAAGTCTGAAACGTGCTTCTTTAAGTTGTCAGAAAAAGCGTGCAGCAAGGAAAGATCGTTCTGGTGAAGAAGAGACATGGCAGCTGTCACGTTTTTATCCCATATTAGAGGTATAAATTAAGTGAATACGATTTTAACACATTAAATTCATATTAAATATTAACTTTACAAAAATTTCATTAGAAGGGGAGTATACATAAGTCAACTGTTGAACAAATTTCACACTTCTTTCCTGATTTGATTTTGAACATTGCATAAAGGATAAGTTTGAAGGTTTGTTTTTCCCCCTTTTAATGTATATATGTTTCCCAGTTACATGAAGAAACATGTAAATATGCTGGTTAATTTCTATACCTTAAAAACTAACCATAAATAAAAAAAATCAAAAATAAAAACCAGAAAGGGTATTCACTAAACAGTTGTTTGCTACATCTTTTAATCTCATTGTAAAGGAAACAAAAGCTAACTTCATTTTTTTTTAGCATGACAATTTTAGTCAAAATATTTTACTATTGTTCAAGAAGTTGCTTATGAAGCTTTTTCTTAGCCTCATATGTGATGAGTAGAATATCTATTATTCAGGAACTCATTGAAAAGATCAACAAAAATGAATTGTCCAAGGAGGATTATCCATGTTTAAATGACCCAAATCCAACTGTCCACGGTGTTCCTTATGCTCAATTACATCAAAATCCTCCTGCTCATTCCATGAGGTCAAGGCGCACACCAACTTGGGCTCGACCTCGAGGCTCTGATGATGGATATTCAAGGTTTTACTTTCTTTTCTCTCCATTAAAAAATCGTAATATAATAAATGCTTTTAGTGTTAGTTTATCCACGAACTGTGGTACTAATCCTCCTTGCTTATTTGCATAAACTGGCTTAAGCTTGCCATTATGTAGGTAATTTGTAGGACTATCATGCATCAGACAAAATTGGCAATTGTCCTCTGGTTTCAAAATATTCATTTAATTTTCATCTTTTCCTGCTGTCGCACAGTGATTCGGTTCTCAAACACTCATCCAGTGATTTCAAGAAGATGGGACAGCGGATATTTATATTCATTGTTGGTGGAGCAACCAGATCTGAGGTCTGAATAATATTGATTTGATCGAATGAGGGTGTCATTTAACCACTTTCCATCTTTTCTGTTCTCTGATATATTGTTTTAAAATGTTCAGCTTCGGGCTTGCCACAAGCTTACCAGTAAGCTGAGGAGGGAAGTTATTCTAGGGTCGACAAGTCTCGATGATCCTGCAACATTTATTACGGTATTGCATCTTCCCCTTCCCCCCCCAACACCCCCGTTCTTTTTTTTTTGTTCTATTTTTAAATTCAGTTGTGCTTGCAATTCACCTGAACGATCGCTGCAAAATATCTTGTTTTATTGCAGAAATTAAAGTTGCTAACGGCATTGGATGATCTCCAGATATGATTCTATGGGCTTGGAAAGTGAAAGATGAGATTATATTTGTCAAATATTGTTGTATTCGTAGAGTTTAATCATGTCAATATAGCAAATTCTTTGAACATTTGAGCTGTGCTTCAGCCAAGCTGCTGAGTGACAGATTGTGCATATGCTAGGAATTCTTCATTGGTTAACGGTTAGAGACGCATTTTACTTTTTTCCCCGCTTCCTTAATATAAATATTTCTGGCAAGAGACTCATCCAAATTGGAATTAATGAAGTTGGAAGGAAACTTGTGTAGAGGAGAGATGCGGAAAATTGTAATGCTAAACAATAACACCATGTTTTCCATGGAAATGTTGTTTGAGAAGAATTGGTCGTATCAAATGTAAGGCACCATATTATTCTTTTAAAGTGAAAGGATTGAATTTATAATTTCTATTATGGGTGGATTTCTTTATCCTGATTTAAGGGTGATAAAAATCAAGGTTTTAAAAACTAAATTGATTATTAATTCGGTAAAATTAGAAGTTCAAAGATTCAATTTAGGATTAAATCAAATATAATAAAATAATATATTTATATATAAAATATATTTTTAAAAAATTGGTTAATCGTTAAAAAACTGTATAGGTTCAACTATTTAGCTGATTTCTTGATTGGAGTTTTTACTTTCAAGTCTCAAACCCGGCTTGACCCGGTTGGTTCGACCGGAAACCTGGTCACCCGGTCATCTCCTCGGGTCGAGTCATCTATTGAACCGTACAAGCATGAGACCTGGTGGAAACCGGTTTGACCTGGCTAGTTTTCATCAAAACCGACGATTCGGTCAATTAATGCAACCCGGTCCGGGTTGTGTTTTTTCTTTTTTAAATTTACCTGCAAACGGCGTCGTTTTCAGATGCTTTCCCCTCTCCCCTTTTGTTAAAACCTAATCTGAATGGAACCCCCTACTCCCAGCCTCATCTCTCTTCTCTCCTGACACTCCACGGCCTCACGCATGCCTCACCCTCACCGCGTCACTCTCTCGTCTCTCCCCTCACCTCGTCAATCGTCACTTTCAGTCTCTCATAGACTCACCTCGTCACTCTCTCGGTCTCGCACTCATAAGCTTGTCGTCACGATCTCGTGCTCCTGCATTCGCTTCGTCAGCGGCAGAAGCAGATGGAACCAGTCAAGCAACATTTGCTCTGTTAGGTGGTGGTGGTGGTCATTGTCTTCTTGTTTCGTCGCGGTCTCGGAACCAATCAACCGGGTGAGCTCCGTTTGAATTTTCGACCCTGTTCTTTCACTAATTCAGTGTCAAATTTGAATAAATTAGAACAGTTGTTGAACCTGAGCAAATTTTAATTAAAGTTGTTGAATCTGGTGGTTGTTGCTGTTGTATTTGATTTTTCACAATTGTTACTGAACATGAGCAAATATTTTGTTGCTAAATAACATTATTGGATTGAATTTTGTTGTTGGATATTAGAGTTGAATACTTGAATAAATTAGAATTGTTGTTGAACCCAAGCAAATTTTAATTAGAATTGCTGTTGAATCTGGTGATTATTGCTGTGTATTTGATTTTTTACAATTCCTGAACATGAGCATATTTTTTGTTGGTGAATAACATCATTGGATTGAATTTTGTTGTTGGATAACTATTCATGCCCTGGGTCGAGCTATACGACCCAAGCTGATCGAAGACAAGTCGACCGACCTCTTCAGGTCAGGACTACCCGACCTCTTCTCAAAGAGTTCGGCCACAATCACCATGGGAGCCCAACGCAACCCCAATAAAGGAGCACAGCCCAAATCTAAAGGCGGCAAAGCCTAGAAAGATAAGGCGGCTCCCTAGAAAGATAAGATAAGATGACCTCACTCAAAAATAAGATAAGATAACTATCTTATCTCAAGGGAAGGTCACTCCACACCATTATAAATACATTGGAGCACCCAGGTATAACTCATACTCTGATTCTACTAAAAATCTGCTTAATACCCTTGCTAACTTAAGCATCGGAGTCCCTTGCAGGTACCACCACCCTCTGGTGACGAAGGATCAGCGCCACCACCAAGTCCAACAAGTCAGACACGGCGGCTCCGGCCACCATCATCAAGTCGGACTCAACAGCGCCGACCAGTACAGAAGATCTCGTCCGAGATCGACCTACAGTTTTAGGTAACCCTCGGAACATTGGCGCCGTTGCCGGGGAACCTGGAAGTCATCCCATCATCATGGCGGACAACCTTGACAACGACCACAACTCAGATCTAGAAAATAGAACACCGCAGAAGGACGTGGACACCACACCAAAGGAAACGTCTCAACCAAACGGAGACAAGAACTCACCAAACACACAAATCCTAGAGGCACTTCAAGCTCAACAAGATCGTCTCAAACAACTCAAAAAGGAGGCTGAGCACCAACGAGAAGCCGAGAAGGAGCTTCGAAGGGAAACTAGGCGGCGTAAGGAGTTAGAGGACAAACTCTTAAAACATGAAGCCGATCTAAAAACCAAGACTACTCGATCCAGTCATGAAGATAACCCCCGCAAAGATCAAGACCCATTCACCAAAGAGATTATGAAAGCCAAAATCCCAAAGGACTTCAAAACTCCCGACATGACTCCGTACGACGGCACATCAGATCCAATGATATATCGGGTCGTGTATTATTAGCAAGATACATTAGCACTCCAATGGCACTAAGATATGGTACTTCAGAACCAAGGATATCTTCATTTTCTTCTTTAGGACAGAATTGATCCTTTTCCACTTCCAAAGACCTTACGATCATTGGGGTACTTAATGGACGCGACTTATCCATATAAAATCTCTTCAAAATCTTTTCTGTGTATGTTGTTTGATGAATAACGATCCCATTTTTTGTATGCTCGATCTGCAGGCCGAGACAAAATTTTGTCTTTCCAAGATCCTTCATCTCGAACTCTTTTTTTAGAGTTTTTATAATTGTTGGAATCTCTTCAGGAGTTCCAATGATATTTAAATCATCAATGTACACAGCAATTATAATGAATCCAGATGCAGATTTCTTTATGAAAACACATGGACATATATAATCATTCCTGAATCCATTTTGGCCAAATACTCAGTAAGATGATTATACCACATTCGTCTAGATTGTTTTAGACCATATAAAGATCTTTGCAATTTGACTGAGTATAACCCTTGTGAATATTCATTTGATGGTTTAGATATCTTTAGTCCTTCAGGGACTTCCATATAGATATCACGATCTAATGATCCGTATAAGTAGGATGTTACCACATGTCCACATCCATTAGATACATATGTAGTTTGTGATATGCGGATAGACTAACCAAATAATGCAATGTTATTGCATCCACTACAGGGGAATATGTTTCTTCATAATCTATACCGGACATTTGTGAAAAACCTTGTGCCACAAGTTGAGCCTTGTAGCATACAACTTCATTTTTCTCATTTTGTTTTCTCACAAAAACCCATTTGTATCCAACAGGTTTTACATCTTCTGGTGTACGGACTACAGGTACAAAGACATCACGTTTTGCAAGTGAGTCTAACTTAGCCTTCATAGCTTCTTCCCATTTTGGCCAATCATTCCTTTGTCAACATTCTTCGACTGTTCTTGGCTCAAGATCCTTACTTTCATGCATGATCTTTAATGCAACATTATTTGTAAATATTTCATTAATAATTGTCTTATTTCGGTCCCATTTTCTCCCGTAAACACATAATTTATCGAGATCTCGTTATTTTTACAATTTTAGGTACCTGAACGTCTTCTGGCGTTAAAACTATATCAGAATTTTGGACAACTGCAGGTGTCTTTACTATGTCTTTTTCAACAGGAATAATATTTACCTCTTTTCTTTTTCGAGAATTTTTGTCTTTGGAACTGATAGGTCTACCTCTTTGGACGCACTTCATGATTTTTTAAAAGCAACTCATTGTTGTATTCAGCAACAAGAAGGCAAGAAATTAACTCAAAATATTTTTTAAATTCTTTTTCTCGATACTGCTGCTGCAGGAGCACATTCGAGGCATGGAAAGTCGAAAAAGTTTTCTCTAACATATCATTATCAATTATCTTTTTCCCACATAATTTCATTCGCGAGGTGATTCAAAACATTACTAAATTATATTCCTTTATGGATTTAAAATCCTATAGACGCAAGTGCGTCCATTCATATCAAGCTTGAGGAAGTATCACCGTCTTTTGATGATTATACCTTTCTTTAAGGTTTTTCCACAGATCTGCAGGATCTTTTAATGGGATATTTTTTAAAAGCAACTAATTGTTGCGTTCAGCAATAAGAAGGCAATAAATTAACTCAGAATATTTTTTAAATCCTTTTTCTCGATACTGCTGTTGCAAGAGCACATTCGAGGCATGGAAGGTTGAAAAAATTTTCTCGAACATATCATTATCAGTTATCTTTTTCCCACATAATTTCATTTGTGAGGTAATTTGAAACATTGCTGAATTATATTCATTTATGGATTTAAAATCCTGTAGACGCAAGTGCGTCCATTCATATCGGGCTTGAGGAAGTATCACCATCTTTTGATATTATACATTTCTTCAAGGTCTTTCCACAGATCTGCTGGATCTTTTAATGGGAGATGTTCATTTTTTAATCCTCATCAAGATGACGATGAAGGAAGATCATAGCTTTGGCTTTATCCTTCTGGGATGCATTATTTTCAGCCTTAATGGTATCTCCAAGATCCATTGAATCAAGATGGATTTTAGCATCTAGTATCCATGATAAATAGTTGTTTTTAGATATATCAAGAGCATTAAATTCAAGATGAGAGAGTTTTGACATAATGAAAATTTGTTACCTGAGTCTTCCTAAAATTTGATCAGAGTCTCGTGTTGATAACATGTTGTAAAATAAATAAAGAAGATATAATAAATATAATATAAAGAAATATAAATAGAAGACTCTAATATGAATATTAGCCAATATAACAATCTCACTATAATAGGGATTCCGGTTTATATATTTATTTAATAACATAAAGAAAGAGAGGAGTATCGGCAGTGTATAAAGAGAAGAGTATTATAGTAAAGGGAAGAGAAATGAATGTTTTATTGCTGTTGTTGTGTAATCAATGGAGGCTTAACCTCCTATTTATATATGTACACAGGGTTACTTTTTAAACTCTTATTAAATATATTCTTTCTTGAGAATGCTGGACCGTCCATCATAAATGGGCATCCACCTTGCCATCCTTATCACAACACCTTTCACTTTATTATTTTTTTCACCTCTTTCTCAAAAGTGTGATAATTGCATTTCTTAGTAAAAAGAGTTGTCCAAAGAGGGACACAATAACACAAGAAATTATAGTTTCCTCACAATTGACAATAACACTCACAAATTAGAAGAAAAATAATTTAAGAAGATGAAAGTAAGTTGGCGAAAGGGGATTCTTCACTGTTTCCTCACCTTGAGCTTCGACGAAGCACCTGCTTCAATCTCCTTGTTGATTCTACAATCTCCAACATCAATGTCAGTTTTGCTTAAAAATTCTCCATGTTTCAAGCTCTCCATATTTTCCAACACAGGCCTGCAAATATTGCTAGGTTAGATTTTCTTCCACATGCAATTCTGCATGCTTCTTGCCACCGGGTTACAAAATTGGGAAATCCATTTTGCCACAGGACACCATCAAAAGGGGAGGATTTTCATACCTCATTTGCTGGACCACACCATCTAAGACAATGGAAGATGGTTTTGTTGTTAGCTTTACATCTAGAGCACAATAGTGATGTTGAAGGAAAATGATGATAGATGAGGCTCATCATGGGTTACTTTTCATGATTGGCTCTCCAAATAAATATTTACAATTTTCAACCCCCAAATTGCTTTCTAAATTAATGGATTTTTCATTATTGTCAGAAGGAGTTCAATTGGAGCATGTGAGAAATTGTATGCAACTAAATAGCTTGAGGCAACATTATATTGCTTTCGATTGTTCCCAATCTATTGTAGTTTATCTCTGCCATCATTGTTCAAGGGTGTAGAGAGGATGCGGTCTATAATTTCTAGAATTGAGTTGTTGCTGAAATTGCTATGGAAAGGGTAACCGGGGAAAGGGGGGAGCTAGGGGTCTTGCCACATTCACATATCTTCACCATTACCGATGCTCCATCTTTACCCATTTTCCATCACATTTAGATCCTCTAAGAGACTTTGCCAACCACATTAGGGGAGTGTTATCTTCTCTGCTAGAAGAGCGTTTGTGCATCTATAATACTTCCCTTTCAAGGAAAAACTAAGAATAAAAAATCATAAATAAATGAAAATTAAACCAAAATAAAAACTAAAGGATACTCAGGGTTGGGTTGCCTCCCAACTAGTGCTTCTTTAATGTCATTAGCTTGATGGTTATTCTTGAATTTTCTTTCTCTTCTTCTAGTTGGTTAAGAGAAATGACTCCAAGGGAGAAGAGGAGAAGATTAATGCCCTCAGAATTGAATTCCTCCTAACAAGCTTTCTTTTATTGTTATCAACTTGATTCACAGTGCTTGTTGGGATAGGAGTTGGATTGCTTTTTGTTGACCTTCTTTCTTTCATGGATGTGCTCTTTTGTTCCTTGGTCACAATCCCTTTCTCAGTGCTTTTCTTGATTATCTTCACCACTCTAAATTCAGAACTTGGGTTTTGTGTGATGGGTGGAGTGTACCCTTCATCAAGAACCTCTTGAATTGGTGGTAGAATGAACTCAACCTCTATGAAGCTCTCTGATTCACTGAAGGATGGACTCCTTTGAATGATTCCCTCACATTCTTTTGTAGGAATTTGCATTGCTTCTCTTGTGAGGAAATTTGCTTGTTCCTCTGCCCAATGCTTGGTAATCACCTCCACATATCTCTCTATATTTTTATGCTCATTTTTATATCTTGTATACAACTTTGAGCAGTATTCATTAATTTTTCTATGGCAAGCTTAAGAATTGATAGTCCTTGATATGAATAAGGAGATGCTGGTTCTTGATATGGATAAAAAGATGAGGGGTCCTTGATATGAATAGAGAGATGGTGGTTCTTGATATGAGTAAGGAGATGATGGTTCTTGATAGATGGAATATGAAGCACTGTAGTTTCCTTGGCCTTGCCAACTAAATCCGGGTAGTTTCTCCATCTACAATAATATGAATCACTCCTTGCGTGTGAGTAGTAGCCCATGTGATCTCTTTCCATTATTTTTCCTCAGCACAAAACACCAAACAAAGTTAAACGCATCATGTGGTAAACAGAAAAGCAAAAAAATATTTATTTTTTTTGGAAAAGAGATAAATAAAGAATAATAAAAATAAAAAAATCAAAAATAAATGAGAAGAGGTAAACTAAAAATTCAAAAACTAAACAAAGAAAAATACTAGTATTCTGAAAATATTTCAAAAACTAAACTTAATTTCAAAAATTAAGGAAAAACTTTTAACTAAAATAAAATCAAATTTTCGAAAATAAAAACGGAAATATTAACACAAATCAAAAACTAAAAATGCCTATTCTAAGCAATCAAACAACTAAACCACGAAGTGCACCGAGTCGTCCAAGTAATACCTCAGGTGAGTGAGGGTCGATCCCACGAGGATTGATGGATTGAGCAACAATGGTCGAATGATTGGCTTAGTCAGGCAAGCAAAAAAGGTTGTTTTGGTGGGTTTCAAAAGCATTAAACGATGAATAACTTGTAAAGAAAGCAAATAATGAGTTTAGTGTGAAACAGTGAGAGAAAATAGTTAAGTTATCGGAGATGTTTACTTTTTTGGATTAAGGTTTCTTACCGACTATTTTAATCATGCAAGATTCATTCCATAGGAAACTGTAAATAACTAAACCTTAATGCCTTAGTGATTTAGTCTCCTCTTACCTTCATTAACTACCACCGTTGTGGTCACTTAATTCCGATTAGAGGGTTAACTTCAAAACTAGTTTATGACCACAAAACACTAATTACCCAAAGCTAACAGGATTATATGTCACATATCCCAATTAGTTCATGTAATTAGCAATTTAGAAGGAATTTGTTTTCAAGCTATTGCTCAAGCGAGATAACTCTGTCGAGAATCACAAGAACACATGTAGAATAAGGGTCATACTGTCGTTCCACCCAGATTCATAAAATTAAGAACGAAAACAATTCTTAAAAATGAATTAATACATTAATTAAAATAGAAAAACAATAGTCTTAATGTATAGAAATAAACAGAGCTCCTAACCTTAACCGAAGAGGTTTAGTGGCTCATGACTTACAGAAAAAACAAGAGTTCTGAAAAGTGAGGAAGAGAGAAGATCCCCCTTCGTGAGGCGTGTTCTCCTTAGGAGGAAGGAAGTCCCCTATTTATAGTAGAACCCTAAGACTAAACCTAGAATTCAAATTCAAACTAAATCAAAATAAAATCAAATCTTTTCTTAATGAGTCTCTAACTAATTATCCTCCTTGTAATTTAAGATTGGTGTCTTCAAATCTTCATTAATTATGAATATTTCTTGGGTTCAGAGCTGTTGTAGGCATTTGGTACCGCTTTGGTGGCGTTCAGCACCAGAACTGGCAGTGCTTGGGCACTGGTTCTGTCCTTCTTGAGCGCTAAATGCTAGGCTCGGCGTTTAGCGCTCTATATGTCACTGATTCCTGAAAACAAGTATATACTATTATATATTTTTGGAAAGATCTAGAAGCTGGCTTTATAATGCCATTAAAACTGCATCAATTAGACTTTTGTAGCTCAAGTTATGCTCATTGAAATGCAAGGAGGTTAGGGTTGACAACATCCACTTTCTTCCTTTGTTTTTGCATAAAACTCTGCCAAATTGGCCTGAATTTCACCTGAAATGATAAAAATACCAAAAGAATTCAAAGTAGCATCCAAAGAGGATTTTTACACTAAAATAATATAAAACTTAATAAATTCTAACTAAAAATGAATAGAAAACTAAGGGGAAAAGGGTACAAGATGCTCACGCATCACACCCCTACCTCGTTCGCGACTCAACTACGCGACAAAACTCCATTTTCTCTCTTAGCCCACAACGGCGGCAGTCACAACCTCAGCTCCAAACCACTCACAGTAACAACAACACTAATCGCAACATGCAATAATCAGGACTCGACCCTACATTACCAAAACCACAAAATTTCTAACAAAACATAACAGAATACAAATTTTCAAAGGTTTTAAAATGTAAACTCTTACTTTAACGAAGGAGTAATGACTGAACAAAACTGCAGAAGCATCAGCGGTGGTTCTGGCAGCCACAGAACCATTTCCAGAGGCCAGAGGCGGGGTGACGGCAATTGTACCAACCACGCATTGATAATAATTTTCCTAGAATTCAAAAAATGGAAACTACACTCAAAAGCCTTACCGATAATGGTCGTTGGTGATGGCAATAGCATTTTATGGCGGCGCAGTTGGTTTCTTCGTCGCCAGCGGCTCCCTCTCCAGGTTCTCTCTCTTGCTTGCGAACCATCTCCCTCCGAGGTTCTGCTCAACGGCGGCTCTGAGGCAGACCAGCGGCGACGAAGCACGCGATGGCGGCTGATCTTGTCCACAACGACGACTCCACACGTGACGGTGATGGTGATGGAGTTCGGCGACGGTAGCGGAAACCGCGTCGCCACCTTCCTTGCATCGCACTTCTCCATTTCTCTCTTCCCTCTTGACGCATTTTCTCTCTTCGTGGTTCTACCGGCGGCTTGTGGACGAACCGGTGGCGATGCGGTGAGAACTGTAAACCCTATAAAATAGGAAAGATAATTAGCCAATAAATTAAATTTTAATAAAAGAAATTAGAAATCTAAATTTTATATTAAAATAGGATTGAACTAATTAAAACAAGAATTTTGACACCACTTTCAAAGAATTTGGCCCAAGATTGGGCCGAACGGGCCAAACTGGGCCTGAAAATGGGCCCAAGGCCCAACCCCTTCTGCCCAGGAAACTTAATGAAATGCCTCTCTTCTTCCCCATTCAGCCAAGAATGCTGAAACAAGCTAAGGGGAAGAGAAGAGAAGGTTCCAACCTTAGCATTCAATCAAACCTCCATAACTTTCCGCTTCGAGCTCCGATTGCCGCACCGTTTGCGACCACACGTCTAACACGTCGAACTCTACAAAGCCGGAAAAACCAATTTCAGTAAGAAACTTTGATTCCTATATCAGCCTCTCATTCTTTTGGATTTTCAAAATTTTGGGGTTTTAGTTATTAAAATTCAATGTCTTGATGTTTAGGCTCAAACTAGCTTGAGAAACTTGTGGGTCTTTGTTCAATCAAGACAAATATATGGTGAGAACTCTCAAAATTCTGCAAATTCTAGCTTATGTGAGTTTGGGTATTGAATTTGGGTGTGTATGTGTGATATATGTGAATTAGGTTTGTATATGTGTATATTGGAGCTTGATTGTATATATGGGTGTTATAATTTTGTAGATCTTGGAACCTTGGGGCTGTGTTCAGAGCCCTTGGTGGTGTCTCAGGTTATACAAAAAATTGGCCAAGATATGGTTTAGGTTTCTCGTATTTAATATATAATGTTCTGTGAAAACTTAGGCTAGATGACCATAGCGTAGGTTGAAACGTATGAGTATGTTTAATGATTAGCACCCTTGATGATTGATTGCTATTAATGATGATATAATGTTAAGTGATGAGTTGATGGTGATTGACATAATGATATAAATGTGTATATATATATTGAACTGGTGAATGATAATCTTGTTGATGTATTTGGGAAATTAATGCAAGGAATTGTTAAGATTCAGGAATTGTAGGATGAGAAGGTTGTTGTCGTGATGGAAAAGATATATTGTGTTGATGATTTTGGTGTATGTATGTTGAGTTTGAGTTGGGTTTTAAAGAAAATTGAGCTTTTGCAGTTTTGTGTAAAGTTGGTTTTTGGCCGAACTTTGGCGAGTCATAACTTGACTTCTGGAATCCCAAATGATTTCAAATTTATTTCATAAAAAAATTGGGTTTGTGAAGTTTATGCCATTCAAAGAATGGATGAAAAATGATTTAAAACAAAAAAGTTATGCGCGTCGAAATTTTGGGATTCAAAACTAAAATTCTGCAGATTTTTAGACTTAGCCCTTTTCTGATCAAAATTCAGTGTATCCATACGCATACCCTTCATTCGTGAAGGGTCGCTTCTGCCTCAAGTATATGCATACACGGGAAAGGCTATGTGTATACGAAATGGACCAAAATGTCTGCCCACATATACGCGTGGCCCATGTGTACGCGTGACCTGGGGTGTCTGCGTACGTGTACTTCCTCATACGCGGCCATGTGCTTCCTCCTAGTGAACATGCGTACGTGAGAAAGGGGCAACGTACACAAAATGGTCCAACATGCACGCCTACGCGTACGCGTGGCCCCTGTTGCAGCAAAAATAGATTTTTGTGTTTTAAAGTTCAAAATTCAACTCTTAAACCTCTATTTTCATTATTTTAACCCTAGAACATGGTAATAAGCCTAGTAATAAGTTGAAGCTAGGAAATGGACATAACTTGGGATTGAAGCAAAGGTATAAAGGTGATGAATTATTTTTGGAAATGTGTATACTTGTAGTGTATATGGTACCATGGCTTAAATGATATGATTATGCAATAATTACAAATGATTATGAATGTTTATTGGCTTATACACTTGTTATCTGACATATGAGTTTCCCTAGGTAAAGTACCGTAGCTTTCCACCACGTGTTCCAGGTTGAAACTCGATACTCTGTTGACCTTACGTCATAAGGGTGACCCCTATTGAGCAGCTATATATATATATATATATATATATATATATATATATATATATATATATATATATATATATATCTGAAAAAGCTATGCATAGACTCTTGGGGATGCGCGATGGGGAACAGTCCAGGGTTTAGCAGTCGGACTTGTCGGGTTGGCTTGATAACCGAAAGATGAGCCTTATCAGTCATAGGACAGGCATACATCATGTGCATATTGTTTGTTTGCTTGTTGTGCATTAATTGGAAATGCCTAATTGATCATAATATGCTATTTGTTATACTTGCTATCTGTATTATTTGTATTATACCTGTGTTTGTCTTTGTTTGCTTGTCTGTCTATGCAATTTACCGGAGATGTATGTATGGAGGAAAAGTGGAAAGACTTAGTGTTAAAGTTAAGTTTAAGATAGGCTTAGATATCCTTAGAAGACCACCCGTTATGGTTTCTGTTTTAGTACTTTAAGCTTTTATAATCTGAGTGTCAGCGTTCTAGGTTTGCTTTTGGCATTCCCAGGACCTTATATCTTATGTGCGTGTCACCTTTACCATGCTAAGAATCTCTGGTTCTCATCCCATACTATGTTGTTATTTTTCAGATGCAGGTCGAGAGACACCTCGGTAGGCATATGGAGTTTGCAGCAAAGTGGATTATTTTGGGACCCTACTTTTGATATTTTGCTATATATATTTGTATAGACTCTCCTCATGTATATATATATATACTTTGCTTTTGTACCTCTTAGAGGTTTTGTGGAGAACTAGGGCTTTTAAACATGTTCTTTTGGGCTAATGGTTGTATATTTGGTATGTAAATATTCTCCGGCTAGCCTTAGCTTCGTAGGCTGACTTAGGAGCTTGTTCTTTTGTATTCTTGACCCTCCATTCCTGCTTTCTGTTTAGTTATGCTTACAAAACTTAGTTTTCTTTGCACGCATGTAATATTGTTTCCTTAGCGTTACGCTTTTTATTTTGTGATTTTGCTTTATCCGTTTTTCAAGGCTCCTCGTATACTGTATCCTTTTTAATATTATTATGTATATATTTTATTTTAGAAGTCGTAATACCACACAACCTCTATTTTACGGCTTATGCATAAAGCTCTGTGTGGTAGGGTGTTATAATATGGTATCAGAGCAGTTCATTCCTGTAGAGCCTGAGGGACGGACTGACTATGCTTTTGTGCATTCTCTGTGTGTGTGTGTCTGTGTGCTATTAGGATATCTAACTGATATATGTGGCATATACGTTCATGAGCATGCATCTGGGACTTGAAGCATTAGACTTGCGATATTGATACTGATAAACTTGATATCACTTGTTTGGTGTGTATATGAACCAGATGTCGACTCGTGGATACGGTCGTGCGTGAGGCAGAGGTAGGATAGGCAATGCTACTCCTAAACCAACAGGGAATAACCCTGTAGATTTCAGGCTGCCCTGAGAAACATGGATGCGGCCATACAGGCGACAGCCGAGGTGATGGGTAACCAGATGAACCATGGGAACAACGGGAATAATGATGAAGAGGGTCCAATGACGCTTGCTTCCTTTCTAAAGGTCCACCCTCTGACATTCAGGGGAATCTCAAATCCCACTGAGGTAGATAACTGTATTCATGCTATGGAGCGGGCACTGTAGGCTCAGCAGATTCCCGAGGAGCAGTGGGTTGAATTTAGGACTTAGCAGCTGCAAGGCGAGGCCCAATACTGGTGGCAGGGAACACATCGTATCCTATAGCCAGACGGTGTTGTAATCTCTTGGGATGTGTTTTGCATAGAATTTTACCAAAAGTATTTCCCTAGTTCGGTCAGAAATGACAAGGAACTTGAATTGCTGCAACTAAAACAAGGACAGTTGACTGTTACCGACTATACTAATAAGTTCGAAGAGCTGCGCCGATTCTCTCGCATCTGTCAAGGTGCTCCAGAGGATTTTGTTGAGTGGAAGTGTATCAAATATGGGGGAGGCCTTAGGAGCGATATTCTAAGCTCCGTTGCATCGATGGAGATCAGAATGTTTTCTGAACTTGTGAATAAGAGTAGGGTGGCTGAAGAATGAGGATGCCTTTTCAGAGAACTCTAGGTAGGAGCTTTGCACCGAGGGGCAGAAATTTTAAGCGTGGAGGCTTTGTTGCATAGCTGAATCAAGGTCAAGGTAACTTCAGGAGGACAAACAATAATACTAATCAAGGAAGAAGGTATGGAAAGCAGCCGCAGAATGATCTAAGCTGTCAGAGGTGCGGGAAGTATCATCTTGAAGTTCCGTGCAAATTGGGATCAAGGTTATGCTACTTTTTGGACAACCCGGGCACTTGGCCGGGAATTGTCCAGAGAAGAAGTATGAGACCGGTAGAGTACAACAACTGGGGGAGTGTACACTACTTTTGCAGCAGGTGCCGAGGGGTCTGAGACCTTGATCAGAGGTAACTGTGAAATATCTGGTAGAGTTTTAAATGCATTATTTAATTCCAGGGCAATACATTCATTCATTGCATTTGAAAAGGCTAATGAATTAGGGTTGAGAATAGTGGTCTTGGGTTATGATCTAAAGGTGCATAATGCTACTCATGAAACCATTGTGACTAGGTTAGGATGTCCACAAGTGTCATTCCGAGTCAAACAGCGTGAATTCGTGCATGATTTGATTTGTCTGCCAATGAGTGGTCTTGATCTCATCTTACGACTGGATTGGTTGTCTAAGAATCATGTCTTGCTTGACTGTTCTAAGAAATCAGTATGCTTTATGTTGGAAGGGTCGGAAGTGCCGGTTATGGTGAATAACTATTATTTGAACTCTGTGATAGTAAATTATTCTGGGACTGAATGTCAGGGCGTTATGTTATTAACTGCGTGAGTTTCGGGTGATGATAAAAGCTTAGCACAGATTCTGAATGTTTGTGAGTTTCCTGAGGTGTTTCCGGATGATATAGATGAATTTCCACCTAATCAGGAGGTTGAGTTCGCAATTGAATTGGGTGCCTAGGGCGGGTTCGATCTTAAGTGCTCCTTATAGGATGTCACCGTTAGAGATGGCCGAGCTTAAGGCTCAATTGAAGGATTTGTTGGGTAAACACTTTATTTGGCTGAGTGTTTCTTTGTGGGGAGCCCCAGTGCTACTGGTTAAGAAAAAGGATGAGAGCATGTGCCTGTGTGTCGATTATTGGCAGCTGAGTAAGGTTACTTTGAAGAATAAGTATCCGTTACCAATGATTGATGATCTAATTGACCAACTACAGGGAGCCGGTGTTTTTTCTAAGATTAACTTGCGATCTGGGTATCATCAGATAAGGGTTAGAGATGAGGATATTCCAAAGACTGCTTTCCGGACGCGATACGGTCACTATGAATACACGGTTATGTCTTTTGGTGTAACCAATGCTCCGGCAATATTCATGGACTACATGAATATAATTTTCTGTCCATACCTGGATAAGTTTGTTGACATCTTCATCGATGACATTCTTATTTACTCCAAGACAGAAGAAGAGCATGCAGATCACTTGCAGAATGTGCTGCAAATCTTAAAGGAAAGAAAAATGTATGCAAAGTTATCTAAATGCGAGTTCTAGAAGAGTTAGGTGAAGTTTCTTGGCCACGTAGTGAGCAAACAAGGAATAAGTGTGGATCCTGCTAAAGTTGAGGCAGTAATGAATTGGGAGCGACCAGCTTCTGTGACAGAGATTAGGAGCTTCCTAGGTTTGGTAGGTTATTATCGGAGGTTCATTAAAGGATTTTCATTACTCGCCTTACCTTTAACCAAGCTGACTAGGAAAGAGCGCCTTTTGTTTGGACACTTGAGTGCGAGGAAAGTTTTCAAGTGTTTAAACAGAGGTTGACCACTGCACCTGTGTTAGTGTTGCCCGAGCTGAGTGAACCATTTGAGGTGTATTGTGACGCATCACTGAAGGGTCTGGGATGTGTGCTGATGCAGCACCGTAAGGTCGTGGCATATGCCTCACGGCAGTTAAGACCGCATGAGATGAATTATCCGACCCACGACTTAAAACTTGCTGCCGTTGTGTATGCTCTGAAGATTTGGAGACATTATTTCAATGGTGTTAAGTTCTAAGTTTTCTCAGATCACAAAAGCTTGAAGTGCCTCTTTGAGTAAAAAGAACTGAATATGCGTTAGAGAAGGTAGATGGGGCTTCTGAAGGACTATGACTTTGAGTTAAACTACCACCCTGGAAAAGCGAATATTGTGGCAGACGCTTTGAGCCGAAAGTCCCTATGCGCTGCTTGGATGATACTGCGAGAGGAAGAGTTGCTAAAAGCATTCGAAGGTCTAAAATTGGGGGTCAGAGAAGAGTCCGAGACTTTGTGTTTGAGTTAGTTGCAAGTTTCAAGTGATTTTAAGGCGGAACTCCTAAAAGCTCATCAAAATGATAAAGAATTACAGAAGGTACTGCCGACAATTGAGCAAGGAAAGCGGTGGAGAGTGTTAGATGATAAGGACGGATTATGGAGTTTCAAGGACCGAATCATTGTGCCGGACGTCGGAGACTTACGGTAGAGTATCATGAAGGAGGCTCACAAGAGCGGGTTTTCAATCCATCAGGGAAGCACTAAGATGCATCAAAGATCTGAAAATGATGTTCTAGTAGCCGGGAATGAAGAATGATGTGGCATTGCTTGTTTCCAAGTGTTTGACTTGTCAAAAAGTCAAAATGGAGCATCAGAGACCATTAGGAACCCTTCAGCCTTTGGAGATTCCACAATGGAAGTAGGAGAGTATTGTAATGGATTTCGTGTCGGGCTTATCTAGGACTCAGGCTAGTTATGACACTGTTTGGGTGATTGTCGATAGACTGACAAAGTCGACTCACTTTTCCCCTATTTGAATGAATTGTACATTGGAGGAGTTAGCGCGACAGTACATTAAGGAGATTGTGAGATTGCACGGCGTTCCTTCCACCATTATATATGACAAAGATCTCCGTTTCACCTCAAGGTTCTGGGGAGCCTTTCAACGAGCATTTGGGACTTAGTTGAGTTTAAGCACTGCATATCAGCCTTAAACAGAAGGTCAGTTAGAGAGAACAATCCAAACATTAAAAGATATGTTGAGAGCTTGTGTTCTAGACCAGCCGGCGAGCTGGGATCGGTATATGCCACTAGTGGAGTTTGCATATAACAATAGCTACCATGAGAGCATCGGAATGGATCTGTATGAGGCTCCATATGGAAGGAAATGTCAATCTTCGCTATATTGGTACGAGTCTGGAGAGAGGAGCTTCTTAGGGCCTGAAATGATATCTGAAACCACTGAGCAGATAAAGAAAATCTGAAGTCGAATGCTTGTCGCTTAGAGTCATCAGAAGAGTTATGCTGATCAAAGGAGGAAGCCTTTGGAATTTGAAGAAGGAGAGCATGTGTTTCTGAAGGTTACTCCAACAACCGGAGTGGGTAGAGAAATCAAAACTAAGAAACTGAATCCTTGTTACATCGGATCGTTTAAGATTCTAAAGAGGATTGGGCCAGTGGCTTATAAGATTGCCTTACCGCTGCACCTTTCAAACCTGCACGACGTATTTCACGTGTCGCAACTTCAAAAGTATACTCCTGATGCAAGTCATGTTCTGGAGCCGGAATCAGTTCAAGTAAGAGAGGATCTGATGCTTCCAGTAATCCCAGTTAAGATTGATGACACTAGCATCAAACGTTTACACGGAAAGAAAGTATCAGTGGTGAAAGTGGCTTGGAGTTAGGCCGGTGTTGAAGAGCATACTTCGGAGCTCGAATTGGATATGCGGAAGGACTACCCACACCTCTTTTTAGGTAACTAAATATGAATTTTGAGGGCAAAAATCCTAATTAGGTGGGTAGGATGTGAACCCCGTAAAATTAGCAAATAATTAGTCAATAAATTAAATTTTAATAAAGAAAATTAGAAATGTGAGTTTTATATTAAAATAGGATATAGCTAATTAAAACGAGAAGTTTGACACTATTTTCAAAAAATTTGGCCCAAGATTGGGCCGAACTGGTCAAACTGGGCCCACAGCCCAACCCGTTCAACCGAAGTAACTTAATGAAATGCCTCTCTCCTTCCTTATTCAGCCAAGAACGCTGAAACAAGCTAAGGGGAAGAGAAGAGAAGGTTCCAACCCTAGCATTCAATCAATCTTTCATAACTTTCTGCTTCGAGCTCTGATCGCCGCACCGTTTGCAACCACGTGTTCAGCGTGTTGAGCTCTACAAAGCCCAATAACCAATTTTGATAAGAAACCTTAATTCCTATATCAGCCTCTCATTCTTTTGGATTTTCGAAATTTTGGGGTTTTAGTTATTAAAATCCAATGTCTTGATGTTTAGGCTCAAACTAGCTTGAGGAACTTGTGGGTCTTTGTTCAATCAAGACATATATATGGTGAGGACTCTCAAAATTTTGCAAATTCTAGCTTATGTGACTTTGGGTATTGAATTGGAGTGAGTATGTGTGATATATGTGAATTAGGTTTGTATATTTGTATATTGGAGCTTGATTGTATACATTTGAGGCTTGGTGGAGGTTGGGTGTTATAATTTTGTAGATCTTGGAACCTTGGGGCTGTGTTCGGAGGCTTTGGTGGTGTCTCTGGTTATACAAAAAATTGGCCAAGATATGGTTTAGGTTTCTCGTATTTAATATATAATTTTCTGTGAAAACTTAGGGTAGATGACCATAGGGTAGGTTGGAATGTATGAGTATGTTTAATGATTAACACCCTTGATGATTGATTGCTATTTATGATGATATAATGTTAAGTGATGAGTTGATGGTGATTGACATAATGATATAAATGTGTATATATATATATATATATATATATATATATATATATATATATATATATATATATATATATATATATATATATATTGAACTGGTGAATGATAATCTTGTTGATGTATTCAGGAAATTGATGCAAGGAATTGTTAATATTGAGGAATTGTAGGATGAGAAGGTTGTTGTGGTGATGGAAAAGATATATTGTGTAGATGATTTTGGTGTATGTATGTTGATTTTGAGTTGGATTTTAAAGAAAATTGAGCTTTTGAGGTTTTGTGTAAACTTGGGTTTTGGCCGAACTTTGACCAGGCATAACTCGACTTCCGGACCCCCAAATGATTTCAAATTTGTTTCATAAGAAAATTGGATTCGTGAAGTTTATGCCGTTCAAAGAACGGATGAAAAATGATTTAAAACAAAAACGTTATGCACATCGAAAGTTTGGGATTCAAAACTAAAATTCGGCAGATTTTCAAACTTAGCGCTTTTTCTGATCAAAATTCAGTGTATGCATACGCATACCCTTCATTCGCGAAGGGTCGCTTCTGCCTCGAGTATATGTGTGCGCGGACAAAGCTATGCGTACATGTGATCTGGGGTGTCTGCCTACGCGTACTTCCTCATAAGTGGCCATGCGATTCTGCCTGGTGCACATACGTACGCGTGAAGGGGACTGCATACGCGAAATGGTCCAACATGCACGCCCATGTGTACACATGGCCCACGCATACGTGTGGCCCCTGTTGCAGCAAAAATTAATTTTTGTGTTTTAAAGTTCAAATTTCAACCCTTAAACATCTATTTGCATTCTTTTAACCCTAGATCATGGTAATAAGTCTAGTAATAAGTTGAAACTAGGAATTGGAGGTAACTTGGGGGTGAAGCAGAGTTATAAAAGTGATGAATTATATATGAAAGTGTGTATACTTTGAGTGTATATGGTACCATGGCTTAAATGATATGATTATGCAATAATTAGAAATGATTATGAATGTTTATTTGGCTTATACACTCTGTTGTCTGAGATACGAGTTTTCCTGGGTAAGTACCATGCCTTACCACCACGTGCTCCAGGTTGAGACTCGATACTCTGTTGACCCTATGTCGTAAGGGTGACCGGGCACGTATATTTTCCCCGGAATGGTACCCTTAATGAGCGGATATTTTATACGCTTTTCGGCATCATTTTCATATAGTAGTCATTATGTTTTGTTTAAGTTTTATTATGTTTTCATAAGTTTTAGTGCTAAATTCACATTTTTTTATTCTACTTTTAGTTTGTGTGTTTTATGGGGATTTCAGGTATTTTCTGCCTGAAATTGAGGAGCTTGAGCAAAAGTCTGATTCAGAGACAGAGAAAGCACTACAGATGCTGTCAGGATCTGACCTCCGCGTCCTCAAACGAGCATTTCTTGAGCTGCAGAAGTGAAAATGGCGCGCATTTAATGGCTATAAAAATCTAACATCCAGGGCTTTCTAGATATGTATAATAGTTTATACTTCGCTATGGAAATGAAGGTCCAAAACTGGCATTCAACGCCAGCCACTGCCCCATTCCTGGCGTCCAACACCCACAGGGGAGCAGCTGGTGTCCAACGCCCAAAAGGGAGTCCCATGCCAGTGTTCAACGCCTCTAAGGAGTCCTAGCACGTGGAGACACCCGTAGCTTAGCCTAAATACTCACCAAGTGGGCCTGGTGCACGAAATTGTGATCAATACTTTTCACAGCTCAAATAATCCCCGGTAATGAATCCAAAAACTTGGTGCTCAATACCATGGCATAAACACAACTTCGCACAACTAACCAGCAAGTGCACTGGGTCGTCCAAGTAATAAACCTTACGCGAGTAAGGGTCGATCCCACGGAGATTGTTGCTATGAAGCAAGCTATGGTCACCTTGTAAATCTTAGTCAGGCAGACTCAAATGGTATAGTGATAAACGAATAAAGCATAAAGATAAAGATAGAGATACTTATGTATATCATTGGTGAGAGCTTCAGATAAGCGAATGAAGATGCCTTCCCTTCCGTCTCTCTGCTTTCCTACTGTCTTCATCCAATCCTTCTTACTCCTTTCCATGGCAAGCTCATGTAGGGTTTCACCGTTGTCAGTGGCTACCTCCCATCCTCTCAGTGAAAATGTTCCTATGCTCTGTCACAGCATATGGCTAATCAGCTGTCGGTTCTCGGTCAGGCCGGAATAAAATCCATCGATCCTTTTGCGTCTGTCACTAACGCCCCGCCTGCTAGGAGTTTGAAGCACGTCACAGTCATTCAATCATTGAATCCTACTCAGAATACCACAGACAAGGTTAGACCTTCCGGATTCTCTTGAATGCCGCCATTAGTTCTCGCCTATACCACGAAGACTCTGATCTCACGGAATGGCTGGCTCGTTTGTCAGGCGAGCACTCGGTTGTCAGGCGATCAACCATGCATCGTGTATCAGGAATCCAAGAGATAAACACTAGAGCCTTGATTGCTTGTAGAACAAGAGTGGTTGTCAGTCACCTTGTTCATGAGTGAGAATGATGATGAGTGTCACGGATCATCACATTCATCAAGTTGAAGAACAAGTGATATCTTGGAACAAGAACAAGCGGAATTGAATAGAAGAACAATAGTAATTGCATTAATACTCGAGGTACAGCAGAGCTCCACACCTTAATCTATGGTGTGTAGAAACTCCACCGTTGAAAATACATAAGAACAGGGTCTAGGCATGGCCGAATGGCCAGCCTCCCAAACGATCTAAGATAGCATGAAACTCAAAGATAGCTACCAAGATGTCAAATACAATAGTAAAAGGTCCTACTTATAGAAAACTAGTAACCTAAGGTGTACAAAGATGAGTAAATGACATAAAAATCCACTTCCGGGCCCACTTGGTGTGTGCTTGGGCTGAGCAATGAAGCATTTTCGTGTAGAGACTCTTCTTGGAGTTAAACGCCAGCTTTGGTGCCAGTTTGGGCGTTTAACTCCCATTTAGGTGCCAGTTCCGGCGTTTAACGCTGGAATTTCTGTAGGTGACTTTGAACGCCGGTTTGGGCCATCAAATCTTGGGCAAAGTATGGACTATCATATATTGCTGGAAAGCCCAGGATGTCTACTTTCCAACGCCGTTGAGAGCGCGCCAATTGGGCTTCTGTAGCTCCAGAAAATCCACTTCGAGTGCAGGGAGGTTAGAATCCAACAGCATCTGCAGTCCTTTTGAGTCTCTGGATCAGATTTTTGCTCAGATCCCTCAATTTCAGCCAGAAAATACCTGAAATCACAGAAAAACACACAAACTCATAGTAAAGTCCAGAAAAGTGAATTTTAACTAAAAACTAATAAAAATATACTAAAAACTAACTAGATCATACTAAAAACATACTAAAAACAATGCCAAAAAGCGTACAAATTATCCGCTCATCACAACACCAAACTTAAATTGTTGCTTGTCCTCAAGCAACTGAAAATCAAATAAGATAAAAAGAAGAGAATATACTATAGACTCCAAATTATCAATGAAACTTAGCTCCAAATTAGATGAGCGGGACTAGTAGCTTTTTGCCTCCGAACAGTTTTGGCATCTCACTTTATCCTTTGAAATTCTGAATGATTGGCTTCTTTAGGAACTCAGAATCCAGATAGTGTTATTGATTCTCTTAGTTAAGTATGGTGATTCTTGAACACAGCTACTTTATGAGTCTTGGCTGTGGCCCAAAGCACTCTATCTTCCAGTATTACCACCGGATACATACATGCCACAGACACATAATTGGGTGAACCTTTTCAGATTGTGACTCAGCTTTGCTAGAGTCCCCAATTAGAGGTGTCCAGGGTTCTTAAGCACACTCTTTTTGCCTTGGATCACAACTTTATTTCTTTCTTTGTCTTTCTTTTTCTTTTTCTCCCTTTTTTTTCGTTTTTCTCCTTCTCTCTTTTTTTTTTTTTGTATTCACTGCTTTTTCTTGCTTCAAGAATCATTTTTATGATTTTTCAGATCCTCAGTAACATGTCTCCTTTTTCATCATTCTTTCAAGAGCCAACAATTTTAACATTCATGAACCACAAATTCAAAAGACATATGCACTGTTTAAGCATACATTCAGAAAACAAAAAGTATTGTCACCACATCAATCTAATTAAGCTAGTTTTAAAGATGAATTTGAAATCCTGTACTTCTTGTTCTTTTGTGATTAAAAATAGTTTTCTTTTAAGAAAGGTGATGGATTCATAGGATATTCATAACTTTAAGGCATAGACACTAAGACACTAATGATCATAAGACACAAACATAGATAACCATAAGCATAAAATTCGAAAAACAAGAAAGTAAAGAACAAGGAGATTAAAGAACGGATCCACCTTAGTGATGGCGGCTTGTTCTTCCTCTTGAAGATCTTATGGAGTGCTTGAGCTCCTCAATGTCTCTTCCTTGTCTTTGTTGCTTCTAGGGAGGTGTTAATTTGCTCCCAATAGTCTTGTGGAGGAAAGTGCTTCCCTTGAGGTATCTCAGGGATTTCATGATGAGAGGGGTCTCTTGTTTGCCCCATCCTTTTCTTAGTGATGGGCTTGAGGTCATGCCTTCTCAGTTGAACCGGCTTTCCTCTTGAGCTTTTCTTCCATTGAGCGCCCTCTTCACAAATGTTTATGAGGACTTGGTCCAACCTTTGATCAAAGTTGACCCTTTTTGAGTTTGAAAGGGATCTCAGGGATCACCTTCTTCAAGGCCACAACTTCATAGAAGTGGTCTTGATGCACCCTTGGGATGAATCTCTCCATCTCCCATGACTCGGAGGTGAAAGCTTTTGCCTTCCCTTTCCTCTTTCTAGAGGTTTCTCCGGCCTTGGATGCCATAAATGGTTATGGAAAAACAAAAAGCAATGCTTTTACCACACCAAACTTAAAAGGTTTGCTCGTCCTCGAGCAAAAGAAGAAAGAAGAGAGTAGAAGAAGAAGAAATGAGGAAAGGGAGATGGCTTTGTGGTTCGGCCAAAAGTGGGTGGGTTTGGGAGGGGAAGTGGTTTGAATTTGAATGGTGAGGTAGGTGGGGTTTTATGAAGGATGGATGTGAGTGGTGAAGAGAAAGATGGGATTTGAATAGGTGATAGGTGAATGGGTGAAGAAAAGAGAGGGTGGTGGGGTTGGTGGGGATCCTGTGGGGTCCACAGATCCTGAGGTGTCAAGGAAAAGTCATCCCTGCACCAAGTGGCAAGAAAATTTGCGTTCTGTGCCAAATCTGGCGTTAAACGCCGGGCTGGTGCCCATTTCTGGCGTTTAATGCCAGGTTCTTGCCCTTTCCTGGCGTTTAACGCCAGTCTGGTGCCCCTTTCTGGCGTTAAATGCCCAGAATGGTGCCAGACTGGGCGTTAAACGCCCATCTGCCAGCCTCACTGGCGTTTAAACGCCAGTGGGTTCTTCCTCCAGGGTGTGCTGTTTTTCTTCCTGTTTTTCATTCTGTTTTTGCTTTTTCAATTGATTTTGTGACTTCTTATGATCATCAATCTACAAAAAACATAAAATAACAAAGAGAAATATATAAAATATAACATTGGGTTGCCTCCCAACAAGCGCTTCTTTAATGTCAATAGCTTGACAGAGGGCTCTCATGGAGCCTCACAGATACTCAGAGCAATGTTGGAACCTCCCAACACCAAACTTAGAGTTTGAATGTGGGGGTTCAACACCAAACTTAGAGTTTGGTTGTGGCCTCCCAACACCAAACTTAGAGTTTGACTGTGGGGGCTCTGTTTGTCTCTGATTTGAGAGAAGCTCTTCATGCTTCCTCTCCATGGTGACAGAGGGATATCCTTGAGCCTTAAACACATAGGATTCTTCATTCACTTGAATGATCAGTTCACCTCTATCAACATCAATCACAGCTTTTGCTGTGGCTAGGAAGGGTCTGCCAAGGATGATAGATTCATCCATGCATTTCCCAATCTCTAGGACTATGAAATCAGTAGGGATGTAATGGTCTTCAACTTTTACCAGAACATCCTCTACAAGTCCATGAGCTTGTTTTCTTGAATTATCTGCCATCTCTAGTGAGATTCTTGCAGCTTGCACCTCAAAGATCCCTGGCTTCTCCATTACAGAGAGAGGCATGAGGTTTACACTTGACCCTAAGTCACACAGAGCCTTCTTGAAGGTCATGGTGCCTATGGTACAAGGTATTGAAAACTTCCCAGGATCTTGTCTCTTTTGAGGTAATTTCTGCCTAGACAAGTCATCCAGTTCTTTGGTGAGCAAAGGGGGTTCATCCTCCCAAGTCTCATTTCCAAATAACTTGTCATTTAGCTTCATGATTGCTCCAAGGTATTTAGCAACTTGCTCTTCAGTGACATACTCATCCTCTTCAGAGGAAAAATACTCATCAGAGCTCATGAAAGGCAGAAGTAAGTCCAATGGAATCTCTATGGTCTCATTTTGAGCCTCAGATTCCCATAGTTCCTCATTGGGGAACACAGAGGAGGTCAGTGCACGCCCATTGAGGTCTTCCTCAGTGGCGTCCACTTCCTCTCTTCCCTCTCCAAATTCGGCCATGTTGATGGCCTTGCACTCTCCTTTTGGATTTTCTTCTGTATTGCTTGGAAGAGTACTTGGAGGGAGTTCAGTAATTTTCTTGCTCAGCTGCCCCACTTGTGCCTCCAAATTCCTAATGGAGGACCTTGTTTCAGTCATGAAACTTTGAGTGGTTTTGATTAGATCAGAGACCATGGTTGCTAAGTCAGAGGGGTTCTGCTTAGAATTCTCTGTCTGTTGCTGAGAAGATGATGGAAAAGGCTTGCCATTGCTAAACCTGTTTCTTCCACCATTATTGTTGAAACCTTGTTGAGGTCTCTCTTGATTCTTCCATGAGAAATTTGGGTGATTTCTCCATGAAGAATTATAGGTGTTTCCATAGGGTTCTCCTAGGTAATTCACCTCTTCCATTGAAGGATTCTCAGGATCATAAGCTTCTTTTTCAGATGAAGCATCCTTAGTACTGTTTGGTGCATTTTGCATTCCAGACAGACTTTGAGAAATCAAATTGACTTGTTGAGTCAATATCTTGTTCTGAGCCAGTATGGCATTCAGAGCATCAATCTCAAGAACTCCTTTCTTCTGACTTGTCCCATTGTTTACAGGATTCCTTTCAGAAGTGTACATGAATTGGTTATTTGCAACCATTTCAATGAGCTCTTGAGCTTCTGTAGGCGTCTTCTTCAGATGAAGAGATCCTCCAGCAGAGCTATCCAAAGACATCTTGGATAGTTCAGAGAGACCATCATAGAAAATACCTATGATGCTCCATTCAGAAAGCATGTCTGAGGGACATTTTCTGATTAATTGTTTGTATCTTTCCCAAGCTTCATAGAGGGATTCTCCATCCTTCTGTCTGAAGGTTTGGACTTCCACTCTAAGTTTACTCAATTTTTGAGGTGGAAAGAACTTTGCCAAGAAGGCATTGACTAGCTTTTCCCAAGAGTTCAGGCTTTCTTTAGGTTGAGAGTCCAACCATATTCTAGCTCTGTCTCTTACAGCAAAAGGGAATAGCATCAGTCTGTAGACCTCAGGGTCAACCCCATTAGTCTTGACTGTGTCACAGATTTGCAAGAACTCAGCTAAAAACTGATGAGGATCTTCCAGTGGAAGTCCATGGAACTTGCAATTCTGTTGCATTAGAGAAACTAACTGAGGCTTAAGCTCAAAGTTGTTTGCTCCAATGGCAGGGATAGAGATGCTTTTCCCATAGAAATCGGAAGTAGGTGCAGTAAAGTCACCCAGCACCTTCCTTGCATTGTTGGCATTGTTGTTGTTTTCGGCTGCCATGTCTTCTTCTTCTTTGAAGAGTTCGGTTAGGTCCTCTACAGAGAGTTGTGCCTTAGCTTCTCTTAGCTTTCGCTTCAAGGTCCTTTCAGGTTCAGGGTCAGCTTCAACAAGAATGCCTTTGTCTTTGTTCCTGCTCATATGAAAGATAAGAGAACAAGAAAATGTGGAATCCTCTATGTCACAGTATAGAGATTCCTTGAGGTGTCAGAGGAACAGAAAAATAGAAGAAAGAAGTAGAAAATTCGAACTTATCAAAGAAGATGGAGTTCGAATTTTGCATTAAGGAATAGTGTTAGTCCAAAAAATAGAAGGATGTGAGAAGGAGGGAAGTAATTTTCGAAAATTCAATTAAAAAGATTTTGAAAACATTTTGAAAAACACTTAATTGATTTTCGAAAATAAAAGTGGGAAAGAAATCAAGTGATTTTTGAAAAAGATTTTGAAATTAGAAATCAAAAAGATTTGATTGAAAACTATTTTGAAAAAGATGTGGTTAAGAAGATATGATTGGTTTTTTAAAAAGATGTGATTGAGAAGATATGATTTGAAAAACATTTTAAAAAGATTTGATTTTAAAAATCAATGACTTGCCTAACAAGAAAAGATATGATTCAAACATTAAACCTTCCTCAACAGAAAAGGCAACATACTTGAAATGTTTAATCAAATCATTAATTGTTAGTAAATATCTTTGAAAAAGGAAAGAAATTAATTTTGAAAAAGATTTGATTGAAAAGATTTGATTTGAAAAAGATTTGATTTTGAAAAACTTTGAAAACTTGAAAAAAATTGATTTTGAAAACAAAATCTTCCCCCTTGTGCCATCCTGGCGTTAAACGCCCAGAATGGTTCACATTCTGGCGTTTAACGCCCAAAACTATACCCTTTTGGGCGTTAAACGCGCAGCCAGGCACCCTGGCTGGCGTTTAAACGCCAGTCTGTCTTCTTCACTGGGCATTTTTGAATGCTCAGCTTTTTCTGTGTGATTCCTCTGC
This sequence comes from Arachis stenosperma, assembly GCF_014773155.1. Classification (NCBI taxonomy): domain Eukaryota; kingdom Viridiplantae; phylum Streptophyta; class Magnoliopsida; order Fabales; family Fabaceae; genus Arachis; species Arachis stenosperma. Next base: position 58,639,735 of record NC_080377.1, on the reverse strand, counting down.
AGTATGTTTTGAATCTTCAATTCTCTGTATTATTGACTTGAAAAGACACAAATTAAAAATATTTTTGGATTTTTAATAATAAGGAATAATCAAAATGCACTTAAAATCAAATAACAATGCATGCAAGACACCAAACTTAGCAGTTTGTAAACTACTGACACTAACAAAATGAGAATGTATATAACAAAACACTCAAGTCAAGAGAGTTCAAAGATCAAAACAAGGAAATCATCAAGAACAACTTGAAGATTAATGAAGACACATGCATGAATTCGAAAAATGCAAGAAGAACAGAAACATGCAATTGACACCAAACTTAAAATGAGACACTAGACTTAAACAAGAAATATTTTTGGTTTTTATGATTTTGTAAAATTTTTTTTTTCGAAAATTAGGTGAAAAGGAAAATAAAGGTATCAAAATTCTTAATGAGAATTCCAGGAATCATGCAATGTTAGTCTAAAGCTTCAGTCTAAAGGAATTAGACATAGCTAGCCAAGCTTCAGCAGGACATTGCATTCAAGAGCTAAATTGATGAGGATCAATCAGCTTTGGTGATGATAAGAGCATCACCTTGAAACACTAGAATTCATTCTTAAGAACTCTGAAAAAAAAATACCTAATCTAAGCAACAAGATAAACCGTCAGTTGTCCATACACAAACAATCCCCGGCAACGGCGCCAAAAACTTGGTGCACGAAATTGTGATCAATACTTTTCACAGCTCAAATAATCCCCGGTAATGAATCCAAAAACTTGGTGCTCAATACCATGGCATAAACACAACTTCGCACAACTAACCAGCAAGTGCACTGGGTCGTCCAAGTAATAAACCTTACGCGAGTAAGGGTCGATCCCACGGAGATTGTTGCTTTGAAGCAAGCTATGGTCACCTTGTAAATCTTAGTCAGGCAGACTCAAATGGTATAGTGATAAACGAATAAAGCATAAAGATAAAGATAGAGATACTTATGTATATCATTGGTGAGAGCTTCAGATAAGCGAATGAAGATGCCTTCCCTTCCGTCTCTCTACTTTCCTACTGCCTTCATCCAATCCTTCTTACTCCTTTCCATGGCAAGCTCATGTAGGGTTTCACCGTTGTCAGTGGCTACCTCCCATCCTCTCAGTGAAAATGTTCCTATGCTCTGTCACAGCATATGGCTAATCAGCTGTCGGTTCTCGGTCAGGCCGGAATAAAATCCATCGATCCTTTTGCGTCTGTCACTAACGCCCCGCCTGCTAGGAGTTTGAAGCACGTCACAGTCATTCAATCATTGAATCCTACTCAGAATACCACAGACAAGGTTAGACCTTCCGGATTCTCTTGAATGCCGCCATTAGTTCTCGCCTATACCACGAAGACTCTGATCTCACGGAATGGCTGGCTCGTTTGTCAGGCGAGCACTCGGTTGTCAGGCGATCAACCATGCATCGTGTATCAGGAATCCAAGAGATAAACACTAGAGCCTTGATTGCTTGTAGAACAAGAGTGGTTGTCAGTCACCTTGTTCATGAGTGAGAATGATGATGAGTGTCACGGATCATCACATTCATCAAGTTGAAGAACAAGTGATATCTTGGAACAAGAACAAGCGGAATTGAATAGAAGAACAATAGTAATTGCATTAATACTCGAGGTACAGCAGAGCTCCACACCTTAATCTATGGTGTGTAGAAACTCCACCGTTGAAAATACATAAGAACAGGGTCTAGGCATGGCCGAATGGCCAGCCTCCCAAACGATCTAAGATAGCATGAAACTCAAAGATAGCTACCAAGATGTCAAATACAATAGTAAAAGGTCCTACTTATAGAAAACTAGTAACCTAAGGTGTACAAAGATGAGTAAATGACATAAAAATCCACTTCCGGGCCCACTTGGTGTGTGCTTGGGCTGAGCAATGAAGCATTTTCGTGTAGAGACTCCTCTTGGAGTTAAACGCCAGCTTTGGTGCCAGTTTGGGCGTTTAACTCCCATTTAGGTGCCAGTTCCGGCGTTTAACGCTGGAATTTCTGTAGGTGACTTTGAACGCCGGTTTGGGCCATCAAATCTTGGGCAAAGTATGGACTATCATATATTGCTGGAAAGCCCAGGATGTCTACTTTCCAACGCCGTTGAGAGCGCGCCAATTGGGCTTCTGTAGCTCTAGAAAATCCACTTCGAGTGTAGGGAGGTCAGAATCCAACAGCATCTGCAGTCCTTTTGAGTCTCTGGATCAGATTTTTGCTCAGATCCCTCAATTTCAGCCAGAAAATACCTGAAATCACAGAAAAACACACAAACTCATAGTAAAGTCCAGAAAAGTGAATTTTAACTAAAAACTAATAAAAATATACTAAAAACTAACTAGATCATACTAAAAACATACTAAAAACAATGCCAAAAAGCGTACAAATTATCCGCTCATCAGGGCCCGAAAGTGGATTTTTGCACTACAAGACTAGTTTATCTTATTTTTGTAATTCCTAGTTTGCAGATTAGTATATATAGGAGAAGATCAACCATGTTTAGGATATCTCCAGCATATCTTATTTTTGGACATCATGTACAGTATGAGTCACTAACATCCTAAGGTTAAGGTTAGGAGCTCTACTGATTCTTATGAATTAATAATATCACTATTCTATTTCAGTCGATGCTTGATTCTATTCTAAGATGTATCTTCGTTCTTCATCCTAACGGATTGGGAGTGTAACTTGACCGTCATCCCTATTCACATGGGTTCGTGCAAGTCCTTGATGGGATAGTACTGAACCACAAGCTTGATTATACATCTCTTAGACGGCTAATCCACGGCTTCGTTGGAGACTTCTCGAGACATCAGTTTAGCCGAGCTACGGGGCGATTAGGGCCTTTGTGGTATAGGCTAGAACCAACGAAGGAACATTCTCTGATTTGTAAGATCCAACCTTGTCTGTGGCGTTTTTTAGTATGATCACCAAGGGAATGGACTACTAGAGATTCACCCTCGTTCAGATTGGATGACCGCTGACCCGGCGTTAATCATATATAGCCTGCCATGGAAAGAATCAATTACAAGTTAGAGTAGATGGTGAGAAAAGTTTATCTAGAAGGAAGAAGCATCTCCAAAGTCTCAACTGTTCTCTTAGACAAACTACCAGATTATCTTGTTGTTTGAGTCTTTTAATTTCTTTTTCAAAAAATAAAAAAATTTTCAAAAATCTTTGATTTTCTTTATTAATCTTATCTTTTGTTTGAGCCTTTTTTTCTTGTTCCTGTTAAAGTTTCAAACTTTCTTGTTTTTCTTTTAAAAAATTTTCAAAAATAGTGTCTTTTGTTTAAGTTTAGTGTTAGTTCTTAAGTTTGGTGTCCTGTGTGTGTCCTTTGTGTCCTTTGAATTTTCGAATTGGCCCTTTAGTGTTCTTCTTGGTATTCAAGTTGTTCTTATTTCTTTTCTTGTTTTGATATTAAAATTTTTAAGTTTGGTGTCTTTTAATATTTGTTTTCTTAATTTTTGAAAATTTGTGTCTTTTGATCTAAAAATTTTAAGTTTGGTGTCTTTTAGTTGTTTTTCTCTTTCTTCATTAATTCAAAAAATCAAAAAAGTATTTTTTCTATCTTTATTCAAAATTTTTTAAAATCTTGCTTTCATTTTATTTTGATTTAAAAATTTTAAAAGTTTGGTTTTTTCTTGTTAGTAAAGTCAAATTTTCAAATCTTATATTTTTAAATTTTTTCAAATCTTTTCTTTTAACTTGATTCTTTCCTATCATATGCTTCTTTTAAAATTTTAAAATTCAAAACTTCTTTAAATCATTATCTTATCTTATCTTAATTTCAAATTTTAAAATCAAATCTTTTTCAAAAATTAAATTTCAAATCTTATCTTTTCAACTTATTTTCAAATCTTTATCTTATCTTGTTTCAATTTCAAAATTTAAAATAAAATCTTTTTCAAATCTTTTCAATTCTTATCTTATCTTGTTGACTTTTCTTTTCCAATTTTAAAAATTAAATTTCAAAATCAAATATTTTATTTTCAAATCTTATTAGTTGTCTAGTTACATGTTTTATCTTATTTTCTTTTTATTCTCCCTTCTCTTTCTTCTTTTTTAAAACCTCTTAACTAATTTCTCTATCTTCCTTTTCGAAAATTCCCTCTTCTTTTCCCTCTCTATTTTCAAAAATATCTTTTCTTTTCTCTCTATTAATTTTCAAAAACTATCCTCATTAAAGGACGTATTCTTTTCTTTTCTTTTTGATCTATCTCTCTCTAACAAAGGACCTCTATACTCTGACATAGAGAATCCTTTTCTTTCTCTCTTCTTGCGTTCTTTCTTCTTGTTTAGAAGTAGGAACAAGGATAAAGAACCTCTCTTTAATCTTGATCCTGAACCTGAGAGGACCCTAAGGAAGCGTTTGCAATAAGTTAAAGCACAACACTCCAGAAGAGATCTCACAGAACTTTTCAAACAAGAAGCTGAAAATATAGATATGATAGCCGAACAGAATAATGAAGGAGATGCAAGAAAGGTTCTTGGTGACTTCATTGCACCCACTTCTAACTTCTATGGGAGAAGTATCTCCATACCTGCTATTAGAGCAAATAACTTTGAGCTTAAGCCTCAGTTAGTCTCTCTGATGCAATAGAATTGTAAATTTTATGGACTTCTACTGGAAGATCCACATCAATTCTTATCTAAATTCTTACAAATATGTGATACTGTTAAGACTAATGGAGTGGATCCTGAGGTCTACAAGCTTATGCTTTTCCCTTTTGCTGTTAGAGACAGAGCTAGGATATGGTTAGATTCTCAACCTAAGGAGAGCCTAGACTCTTGGGAAAAGATGGTCAATGCTTTCTTGGCCAAGTTCTTTCCACCTCAAAAGATGAGCAAGCTCAAGAAGGAAGTTCAAACCTTCAGACAACAAGAAGGTGAATCCCTCTATGAAGCTTGGGAAAGATACAAGCAACTGATCAGGAGATGTCCTCCTGACATGCTCTCAGAATAGACTATCCTAGGAATCTTCTATGATGGTATATCTAAGGTGTCCAAGATGTTCTTGGATGATTCTGCTGATGGATCACTCCACTTGAAGAAAACGCCTGCAGAGGTGCAAGAACTCATTGAAATGGTTACAAACAACCAATTCATGTACACTTCTGAGTGAACCCTGTGAACAATGGGGTAGCTCAGAAGAAAGGAGTTCTAGAGTTTGACACTCTAAATGCCATATTGGCTCAGAATAAGATCTTGACCCAATAGGTCAATATGATCTCTTAGCATTTGACTGGAATGCAAGCTGCACCTGGCAGTACTCAAGACACCTCCTATGAAGGAGATGCCTATGATCCAGATCAACCCACAATGGAAGAGGTGAATTACATGGGAGAATCCTATGAAAAAACCTACAACTCCTCATGGAGAAATTGTCCTAACTTTTCATGGAAGGATTAACAGAAGCCTCTGCAAGGCTTCAACAATAATCAAGGTGGAAGAATCCAGAATAGGTTCAATAACAAAAAACCATTCCCACCTTCTCAGCAACAGATGGAGACTTTTAAGCAGAGTCTCTCTGATGTGAGGATTATTGATGATAAAGAATTTTCACAAAATATCTTGTCGCAAGTATAGTTCTAAACCAACAACGAATCCTCAAATCAAATTTAATTTTGGTTATCACAAGTTCAACCCCAATAAAATAACCGAGAGTATTAATCCCGGGTCGTTCTCCCTAGGAATTACAATGAAGTGCTCAATTATTGGTTATGGATTGTATCTTTTGGGGTTTTTGATATAAGAGACAAGAAACATAAATGACAAGAAAGTAAAAGAACTCAAATGGTAAAAAGATCTTGGCAAGGGTTGATGGTTAAGGATCTATATCCTTGTCACTAACCACAATATGATAATTGCAAGGATCAATCTCATTAAGTCATCCTCTAACAAGTGAAGGAAAGACAAATGAGCTTTTCAATCCCACTCCATAAGTCCTAGCCACTCACTAATTGACTTAGTGAATGCTAGTGTCAATGGACATTATAGTAACTCAAGGTCACCTAAGTTACCATCCCAAGCCAAGAACACAAAAATCTACTCTAACATCCTTTCAAGCATTTTGTCAAACACTTGGAAGGCATAAAAAAGAAAGCAAGATAAAAATTTCATGGAATGTAATCTACTACTATTCAAGCAAGGAAATGACAATAACAAATCAATTAAACAAGAGGAAACATAAAACATAAATTGCATTAAATAGAAATTAAAGGAAACAAAAGTGCATGAACATGAGAATAACAAGATAAAGAAAAATAACAAATAAAACTAAAAGGGTAAGGGTGTAGTGATAAGAAATTGAAAGGAAAAGTAGACGAAAACAAGAATTAAAACCTAGATCTAAGAAGAGATTAGAATCTAATCTAATCCTAATTCTAGAGAGAAGAGAGAGCTTCTCTCTCTAGAACTCTATCCTAAAACATGATAAAAACTCTAAACTAACACTACTTGGTTCATCCCCCTTCAATCCCTGGGTTCAATAACATCAGAAATGATTTGGATTGGGCCCAAAATGAGCTAGAAATCACTGGCCACGAGTTGCTCAAAATGGCCCACACTGATCATGCGACGCGTGCGCGAGGAACGATACATAGGCATCTCTAAACGCCAGACAATTATGGCAAATTTTATATTATTTTGAATTCCCATATGTTAGCTTTCCAACGCAACTAGAACAGCCTCATTTGGACCTCTGTAGCTCAAGTTATGGTCGATTAAGTACGAAGATGTCAGGATTGACAGCTTAGCAGTTCCTTCATTTCTTCATGAGTTCTCCATTTTTACATGCTTTTTCTTCATTCCCTCAATCCAATCTTTGCCTTCTAAACCTGAAATCACTTAACAAATGTATCAAGGCATTGAATGGAATCAAGGTGAATTAAATTTAGCTATTTTAAGACCTAAAAAATATGTTTTCACTCTTAAACATAATTAAAGGAGAATTACAAAACCATGCTATTTCATTGAATAAATGTGGGAAAAGATGATAAAATCCCTCTAAATTAAACACAAGATAAACCCTAAAAATGGGATTTATCAACCTCCCCACACTTAAACAATAGTATGTCCTCATGCTAAACCAAGAAGGGCAAGAAAAGGGGTATGAACATTTATTCAATGCAAAGGAACTATATAAACCTATCTACATGCATGCAGCTAAATGCAATATGACTCTATCTACTTGGTTAAGAGTAAATCAATCTCCAAGACATACATGAATAAGTAGGGCCAAGTAGTATGATAATTCATGAATCCTACCAATTCAAATATCAAAATGAAGTACAAATAGACTTGCAAGAAGAAAGCTCACGAAAGCTGGGAACAAGGAATTGAGCATCGAACCCTCACCGGAAGTGTTTGCACTCTAGTCGCTCAATTGTATAGGGTTGATCACTCAATTCTCTTCTACTCATGCTTTCCAAGATTTGTTTTTCATCTAACAATCAACAATTATTTCATGCATGCATACATATATCATGAGGTCTTTTCATGGGTTGTAATGGGGCTAGGGTAAAGGTAGGGATTTTATATGGTTAAGTGGACTAGAATTTGAATCTTTGATTAACTTTAACTTTCCATCTAACCTATATAACAACCTATACAATTCTAAACAAACCTAACTACCCATAATTCTCACTTTTCACACACTCATGCATTCTCTTTTCAATTCATATCCTATATGCATTGATATTATTGAACTTTACTTTGGGACATTTTTGTCCCCTTTTTATTGCTTTTCTTTTTCTATTTTTGTTTTCTTTTATTTTTTCTTTTGTATATATATATATTTTTTCTATTTTTCCTTTCTATTTTTTTATTTTCAAACTAAAAATATATACAAGAGCATCAATGCATATGGTTTAACATTTAATGCATGAGTATATACCAAATTTCCAAGATCTTCAATGAAATTAAAAACACACTTTTACCTCAACCAATGTTTTAATTTTTCCCACACTTGAATGATACACACTCACTAGCCTATGCTAATCAAAGATTCAAATTAAGGGACATTTATTATTTTTCACTTAGGGATAATGATGTGCTACAATTAAGAACAAAAGGGACTAAATAGGCTCAAAATTGGCTAATAATGGTTGATGAAAGGTAGGCTATTTGGGTAAGTGAGCTAAATGAAATAATGGCTTCAATCATATAAATGCATTCATACATGAAATAATGGACATAAAGAATCAAACAAATCAAAGATTACAATCATAGAAAGAGAATAATACACACAAGAATGAAAATAAGTGGTTATATGATGTAACCACACAATTGGGCTCAAAACTCACATGCTTGTGTTCTTAGCTCAAAAACCATGTTCCAAAATAAATTCTTCAAGCAAGTCCAACAAAAAATTTTTTCAAATTGGTAGGGTGCCCTAAAAACAATTTTCTTGGAAAAGAAATCATCATCCTAACCAAGTAGTTCTAACATAAAAAGAAATAGTGAAATATGTACAGATTCTAACTATCATGCAACCTATCATGCAATGCAATGACTATCTAACAATGAAAATTAAAAATTGGTGTTGGAAAAGAAAATTGTTACCCACAGAGATTAGTCATACGACCTCCCTACACTTGAAGATTGCACCGTCCTCGGTGCATGCAGAGAAGAGAAAGGTGGACGGATTGCTACAACTGATGAGCTTCTTCAAAAGGTTGTACGGAAGACTTGCTTGTTTTCCCGATTAAAAACTTTTCCTTTCCCTCGTTTGGTGGCCAGCCTAAAAGAAGAGAAAAATAAAGAAAATAAAGCCTACAACAAAGATATCAAAGCAAATAGAACATAAGCGGGGGCTAATGCCAAATAAAAGTGTGGTTCTCAACTACATGGTACCTAAGCATGTGAGTGAGAAAACAATATAAGCTAATGCATATTAATGCTTGATGCAAGAGTAGAGTCAAAGCATGAAGAGCATATTGACCATCAAGTTCAAACAAGAAAAAGTTTCATATAAAGAAAAATAACAAATAAAACTAAAAGGGTAAGGGTGTAGTGATAAGAAATTGAAAGGAAAATTAGACAAAAACAAGAATTAAAACCTAGATCTAAGAAAAGATTTGAATCTAATCTAATCCTAATTCTAGAGAGAAGAGAGAGCTTCTCTATCTAGAATTCTATCCTAAAACATGATGAAAACTACAAACTAACACTACTTGTTTCATCCCCCTTTAATCCTTGGGTTCAATAGCATCAGAAATGAGTTGGATTGGGCCCAAAATGAGCTAGAAATCGCTGACCACGAGTTGCTCAAAATGGCCCATGCTGATGTACATGTGGAACGACACGCAGGCATCTCTAAACGCAAGACAACTATGAAAAATTTTATATCATTTTGAAGCCTCGGATGTTATCTTTCTAACGCAACTAAAACCGTCTCATTTGGATCTCTGTAGCTCAAGTTATGGTCGATTAAGTATGAAGAGGTCAGGATTGACAGCTTAGCAGTTCCTTCATTTCTTCATGAGTTCTCCATTTTTACATACTTTTTCTTCATTCCCTCAATCCAATATTTGCCTTCTAAACCTGAAACCACTTAACAAACATATCAAGGCATCGAATGGAATCAAGGTGAAATAAATTTAGCTATTTTAAGACCTAAAAAATATGTTTTCACTCTTAAGCACAATTAAAGGAAAATTACAAAACCATGCTATTTCATTGAATAAATGTGGGAAAAGATGATAAAATCCCTCTAAATTCAACTCAAGATAAACCCTAAAAATGGATTTTATCACTCTATGACTTAGCAACCATAGTCTCTGAACTCTCTAAGGCCACTCACAGTTTCATAACAGAAACTAGGTCCTCCATCAGAAATCTGAAGGTACAAGTTGGTCAGCCGAGCAAGAGAATCCCTAAGACTCCTCCTAATACTCTTCCAACTAATACTGAGGTTTAACCCAAGAGAAGAGTGCAAGGCCATCACTATAGAGACTGAGGCCTAATTTAAAGGAGGTGCATTGGAGTTGAACACCAGTAAGGAGGTCCTTACTCCTCCTTACTGGGCGTTCAATGCCCACAGAAGCATCATTACTGGCGTTGAACGCCAGTAAGAAAGGGCTTACTGGGTGTTCAATGCCCAAAGAGGTACAAAAGCTGGCGTTGAATGCCAGTAATAGGGCAGTTAGGCGTTCAACGCCCACTCAAGGCTTCCCTATTGAAGAATTGAAGGCAACTAAGGCTCATGAGGCGACTACAGAAGTTCCCTTGAGTGCCTTGTTGCAAATCATAGATTATACGGATCATTCCTCCTCTAATGAGAAAGAGGAAACTAGGGAAGAGAAAGTTGCTCGGTACCTAGAAATTCTCATGAAGCTGAATACCAAGCTATTTGGCACAGAGATATTGGAGGAAGAACCTCCAGTGCTCACCAAGGAACTCAATGCCTTAGTTCAGCAAAAGTTACCTCAAAAGAAACCGGATCCCGGATGCTTCTTAATTCCTTGCACCATAGGTACCATGACCTTTGATAAGGCTCTATGTGACCTAGGGTCAAGCATAAACCTCATGCCACTCTCTGTAATGGAGAGGCTAGGAATCTTTGAGATACAAGCTCCAAGAATCTCACTAGAGATGGCAGACAAGTTAATGAAGAAGGCATATGGTCTGGTAGAGGATGTCTTAGTAAAGGTTGAAAATCTTTACATCCCTGCAGATTTTATAATCTTGGACACTGGGGAGGAAGAGGATGAATTCATCATCCTTGGAAGACCCTTCCTAGGCACTGCCAATGCCATCATTGATGTAGCAAAAGGAGAACTGATTCTACAGTTATGGGAGGACCACATCTTGTTCAAGATTCCTAACCCCAACTCTCCCTCTGACAGAAAAGAGACAGTTGTGCAACACTTAGTGTTCCAACCCTCTCTCTTAGTGCAGAGCTATACAGAGCCCCTAGACACCAACTCTAATTTTGGTGTTGGGCAGCCATTATCAAGCACTGAAAACACTGGTACTAAGAAGAAAGTACCTAAAGGCTGGAGGCACCAGAAGATCCCCACTGAAGGCCTCTCACCTGGCATGAGAGTTGTCCTCATTGACAACCCAGTCATTCCACATACTGTGAACAAGATCCTATCTCTGGAACATGTGGAACTTATCCATGAGAGCACAGTCAAGAAGTTCACTAGAAGGGGAGAAATTCGGAGCTAACCGTCAAGCTAGTGACATTAAAGAAGCATTTGTTGGGAGGCAACCCAACCATAATTAAAGTATTTCTATTTTTCATTAAGTTTATTTCAGTTATATAGTTTAATTTTTCTATTTTGTTTAAGTTTGTGATCATGTGCAGTAGTTAGAACAGAAACAGAAATAGTCAGAGTTAGAAACAAAACACTCTGGAGCATGCACCTTGCTGGCGTTGAACGTCAAACAAGGGAGCTAGAGTGGGCGTTCAACGCCCATGAGGAGCAGCATAGCTGGTGTTGAACGCCAGCCAGGGAGCATGAAGCTGGCGTTGAACGCCAGCCAGGGGACAGAGACTAGGCGTTCAATGCCCCAAAAGAGGCAGAGACCTAGTGTTGAACGCCAGGAAGGAACACCCCAATGGGCGTTCATCGCCTTATAAGGAGCACATAGCTGGCGATGAACGCTAGCCAGGAGCAGGAGCTGGGCATTCAATACCCACATGGGGCAGGGAATTCAAATTCCCTAACCTCCCAAAACCTATGGGTCCCACAGAATCTCCACTTACCCCACCTTCTTCTATCTCTTACTTTCACTCTTCCCCACATACTCCTCTCTATAATCCCTAACCTAATCATATCCATATCTCTTCCCAAAACCATCTTAACTCCCACCAACCCCTACCCACTTCAAATTCAAAATTTCCCACCCAATTCCCACCTATTTATTCAAACCCTAACCTATCCCACTCCTATAAATACCCCCTTCTTCCTACCCTTCATACACACACCATTCATACACTAAAGCCCCACTTGGCCGAATCTTCCTCTGTCCCTCCATCTCCTCTATTTTCTTCTTCTTCTACTCTTTTCTTCCCTTGTGTTCTTATTTTGTTCGAGGACGAGCAAAGCTTAACTTTGGTGTTTAAAAAGCCTTGCTTTTTTATTTCCATTCATACTTATGGCACCCAAAATCGGAGAATCCTCTAGAAAGAGGAAAGGGAAAGCAGTTTCTTGCACCTCCGAACCTTGGGAGATGTAGAGATTTATCACCAAATCTCATCAAGATCACTTCTATGAAGTTGTGGCAAAGAAAAGGGTGATTCCTGAAATCCCCTTTAAGCTAAAAAAGAATGAGTACTCGGAGATCCAAAAAAAAATCCGGAGGAGAGATTGGAAAGTTCTAACCAATCATATCTCGAAAAATAGGGATCTTGATGGTGCAAGAGTTCTATGCCAATGCATGGGTCACGAAGAACCATGCTACAAGCGTGAACCCAAGTCCCGAAAATTGGCATACCATGGTCCGAGGGCGTCTCTTGTATTTGAGCCCGGAAAGTGTAAGGTTGGCGCTCCAATTGCCAGTAATGCAAGAAGATCCACATCCTTACACTAGGAGAGTCAATTTTGATCAGAGGCTGGAGCAAGTCGTTTTAGACATTTGTGTGGAAGAAACTCAGTGGAAGAGGGATGCTAAAGGCAAGCCTATCCAACTGAGAAGGCTTGACCTCAAGCCCATAGCTACTAGAGGATGGTTGGTATTTATCCCTACTAGCAATCAGTCAAAAGTGACCATTGACAAAGCCATCATGATTCATTGCATCATGATTGGAAGTGAGGTAGAGGTACATGAGGTAATACCTCAAGAGTTGTACAAGAAAGTTGAGAAGCCTTCCACCCTAGCAAGGTTGGCATTCCCCCACCTTATCTGTCATCTATACAATTCAGCTAGAATTGTCATAGAAGGAGACATCCCCATTGAAGAGGACAAGCCCATCACTAAAAAAAGAATGGAGCAAACTAGAGAGGCAGCACATGGACCACAGCAAGAGCCTCTGGAGCTTCCTCGACAAGAAATCCCTGAGATGCCTCAAGAGATGCATTTTCCTCCCCAAGGCTATTGGGACCAATTGCATACTTCTGTAGGAGAATTAAGCTCTAGCATGGATCAGTTGAGGATGGGACATCAAGAGCATTCCACCATCCTCTATGAAATAAGAAAAGATTAAAGGGCCATGAGGGAAGATCAAAGAGTTATGAAGGAAAAACAACAGAGGCAGGGGCGTGACATAGAAGAAATCAAGCACTCCATTGGATCCTCCAGAAGGAGTAGTAGCTGCCATCACTAAGGTGGATTCATTCCTTTAATCCCCTGTTGCCTATGTTATTTTTCTGTTTTCCATGTATTTTATCTTATTGTCAGTTCTTAGTGCATGATCATTTTTATTTATGTCTTAAAGATATGAAATATTCCATGCATCTCTCATCTTGCATATAAGAAAATTTTAATTGAAAAAGAAAAGTAAGATGCATGAATTTTGAGTTATATATTAAAAATAGTTCAATTATTTAATGTGGTGGCATTGCTTTTTTTTTCGAATGCATGAATGAACAGTGCATATTTGATGTTGGAGTTAAAGAATGTTGGCTCTTGAAAGAATGATGATAAAAGTAAAGTATTATTGGTAACCTAAAAAATCCAAAAATTGATTCTTGAAGCAAGAAAAAACAACAAAAGGAATAAAAGAAAAAAATAGAGGTATATGAGAAAAAAAAAAGAGGCAAGCAGAAAAAGAAAAAAAGAAAAAGCCAATAGCTCTTAAAACCAAAAGGCAAGAGCAAAAAGTCAATAGCTCTTTGAACCAAAAGGCAAGAGCAAAGATCTAAGGTTTTGAGCATCAATGGTTAGGAGGGCTTAAAAGAGACAAAATCTTGGGCTAAACAGTTCAAATGAACTGCTTCCCAAACTATATGCTTGTGGTGTGAAGGCGTCAAGTGAAAAGCTTAAGACTGAGCAGTTAAAGTCGTGATCCAAAGCAAAAGAGTGTACTTAAGAACTCTGAACACCACTGGCTGGGGATTCTAGCAAAGCTGAATCACAATCCAATTGGGTTCACCTGGTTAAGTGTCTGTGGCGTTTATGTATCTAGTGGTAATACTGGAAAACAAAGCGCTTAAGGTCACGGCCAAGACTCTAAAGAAGCTGTGTTCAAGAATAAAAAAGAACTAAACTTAGAGAGTCAATAATGTCATCTGGATTCTGAATTCCTAAAAATGCCAAATTATTCTGAACTTCAATGGATAGTGAGATGCTAAAACTATTCAGAAGCAAAAAGATACTAGTCACGGTCATCTAATTGAAACTGAACTTTATCGAGAACTCTGAGATTTATTGTATCCTTCTCTTCTTTTTATCCTACTTTATTTTTTGTTGCTTGGAGACAAGCAACAATTTAAGTTTGGAATTCTGATGAGCAGATATTTTATACACTTTTTGGCATCATTTTCATATAGTTTTCATTATGTTTTCAAAAGTTTTCGTGCTAAATTCAAATATTTGGATTCTACTTTGAGTTTTTGCGTTTTATGGTGATTTCAGGTATTTTTTGGCTGAAATTGAGGAGTTTGAGCAAAAGTCTGATTCAGAGACAGAGAAAGCACTATAGATGCTGTCAGGATCTGACCTCCGTGCACTCAAAGATGCATTTTTGGAGTTACAGAAGTCCAAATGGTGCACTCTCAATAGCTATGGAAAGCTAACATCCAGGGCTTTCCAGAAATATATAATATTTTATACCTTGCTTTGTAAATGAAGGCACAAATCTGGCGTTCAACGCCAGCCACCATCCCCAATCCTGGCGTCCAACGCCCATAGGGGAGCAGCTCGTGTCCAATGCCTAAAAGAGAGTCTTAGCACATGGAGACACCCTTAGTTCAGCCCAAACACTCACCAAGTGGGCCTAGAAAGTGGATTTTCACACTACAAGACTAGTTTATCTTATTTCTGTAATTTTTAGTTAGCAGATTAGTATATATAGGAGAAGATCAACCATGTTTAGGATCTCTCTAGCATATCTTATTTTCGAACATCATGTACAGTATGAGTCAGTAACCTCCTAGGGTTAAGGTTAGGAGCTCTATTGATTCTTATAAATTAATAATATCACTATTCTATTTCTGTCTATGCTTAATTCTATTATAAGATGTATCTTTGTTCTTCATCCTAATGGATTGGGAGTGTAACTTGACCGTCATCCCTATTCACATGGGGTAGAACCAAAGAAGCAACATTCTCTGATCCGTAAAATCTGACCTTGTCTGTGGCATTTTTGAGTAGGATCACCAAGGGAATGGACTACTAGAGCTTTACCCTCGTTCAGATTAGATGACCGCTGACCCGGTGTTTGACCTAAAGTAGAGGAGATTAATAACCGCTGACCCGGTGTTAATCATATACAGCCTACCATAGAAAGAATTAATAAGAAGTTAGAGTAGATGGTGAGAAAAGTTGATCTAGAAGGAAGAAGCATCTCCGAAGCCTCAACCATTCTCTTACCATTGATTTCACACCTATCTAGTAACATTTTATTTATTTATTTGCTTTATGCGTTTTTCACAACAACAATCATCTTTTCTATCCATCTGACTAAGATCTACAAGGTGTCAATTACTTGTTCAAACCAACAATTCTCGTGGGATCGACCCTTACTCACCCGAGGTATTACTTGGACGACCCGGTATACTTGCCGGTCTATCTGTGCGAAACGTGCAGAGCCAGTTTTGAGCACCAACCCCCCATTGAGCGGTTTGATGTGTGTGTGTGTGTGTGTGTGTGTGTGTGTGTAAAAACGCTATGCATAGACTCTTGGGGATGCGCGACAGGAGACAGTCTAGGGTTTAGTAGCCGGACTTGTCAGGTTGGCTTGATAATTGACAGATGAGCCTCATCAGTCATAGGACAGGCATACATCATGTGCATATTATTTGCTTGCTTGTTGTGCATTAATTTGGAATGCCTAATTGATCATAATATGCTGTTTGTTATACTTGCTATCTGTATTATTTGTATCTACATGTGTTTGCCTTTGATTGCTTGTCTGTCTACACAATTCACCAGAGATTGAGGTACGAAGGAAAGGTGGAAAGACTTAGTGTTCAAGTTAAGTTTAAGTGAGGCTTAGATATCCTTAGAAGACCACCAGTTATGGTTTCTATTTTTGTACTTTAAGCTTTATAATCTGAGTGTCGGCATTCTAGGTTTGCCTCTAACATTTCCAGGACCTTATATCTTATGTGCGTGGCACCTTTACCGTGCTGAGAATCTTCAGTTCTCATCCCATACTATGTTATTATTTTTTAGTTGCAGGTCGAGAGGTACCTCGGTAGGCGTCTGGAGTCCGCAGCAAAGTAGATTATTTTGGGGCCCTACTTTTGATATTTTACTATATATATGTATAGACTTTCCTCATGTGTATATATATACTTTGCTTTTGTACCTCTTAGAGATTTTGTGGAGAACTGGGGCTTTTAAACATGTTTTTTTGGGCTAATGGTTGTATATTTGGTATGTAAATTTTCTCTGGCCAGCCTTAGCTTCACAGGATGAGTTAGGAGCTTGTTCTTTGTATTCTTGACCCTCTATTCCTTCTTTCTATTTAGTTATGCTTACGAACCTTAGTTTTCTTCGCACGCAAGTAATCTTGTTTCTTGAGTGTTGCGCTTTTTATTTTGCGATTTTACTTTATCCGTTTTTCAAGGCTCCTCGTATAATGTATCCTTTTCAATATTATTATGTATATATTTTATTTTAGAGGTCGTAATACCACACCACCTCTGTTTTACGACTTAAGCGTAAAGCTCTGTGTGGTACGGTGTTACAAGAACGACAACTCCACAGAATGGCGGCGTCTGCGATTGCGCGGACAGCAGCAATGGTGGCTTCCCCTCTTCTTTTCCTCTGTTCGAACTCTATCTTCCTTCTTAATGACTCGACAGCGATTGGCAGGGCATGGCAACGGCGATGGCAAGGGTCACCAGCACCGATGCATTCCCTTCCTCCTTTCTCTTCTCTTTTCCCGTTCTCTCCTTCTTCCTTTCTTGCTATGTGTGAGTGGTTTGTTAAGAAAAGGGGTTTGGGGGGCTGCCGCTGCAGTTTGTGTTAGGAGGGTTAGGTTTCAATTTGGTTAAAGTTAGTGTTAGGATTTTTGTATGTAATTGGAGATTTTGGGTTAACTAGGATTTGGTAATTTCTAAATCAATTTATGTTATATTGTATTTATTTTGAAATCTAATTTAATCCCTCAAAATTAATTTAAAAATATTATTTAATTATCAATTTGCTATTTAACTCTCAATCAAGTATTCTAATTTAAAATATAAGATAATATAATTAATTTTCTCTATTTATAAAAATTAAAGTATTGAATTCCAAAATCTCAATTATTTAAACTAAATAATAAAAAAATTCTTTCTTTTATAACTGTTAAGCCTTATACTTCAAATATATAAAATTATTCAGTAATTATGAAATTAAGTAAAATTTTCATTTTATCTATCAAAACTTGATTTAATTATTCTCAATGAAATAATTTTTGAAAATAAAATCTCTAATAAATCAATAAATTTGAAATCAGCTCATAATAAGATTTTTCAAAAATTCTGGATATTACACAATACTTAATCAGACCCAAAATAAGTATAGCCTGATCAACAGATATTGGCTAGATCGATACCTATGAGGTCAGATGCGATGACGTTATCCTAACCCTATACTTATCTAAATATGTGACTAACTCTTAAGATATCTCCTAATAATCTAGAAAAGAGATCTCAACAACCTCCCTATCAAAAAGGAGCGGTTATCCACTATCAAAGGTGAAACTACTCTAAAAGGTGGTTATTGACTCTACATCTATACTTATAAATACCCTAACCCTCTCAGGTTTTCTTCGAACTCAATCTACTAAAAACTTGCTTAAACCCTTGCTAACTTAAGTATTAGATCCCTTGCAGGTACCACCCCCTTCATCAACACGTCGGACGGTGGCACCATAGCAGCAGAAAGTGTCGAACAAACCACCCAAAGGCGTTTAGACCTCACGTTCAAACCTAAAGTAACCGAATTTCAGGTAACCTTCAGAACAAGTCCCATATGGGACAAGCTAAATTACTACTATGAGGCTATATTAAGCGTATTAAAAAATTAGTTACCTGTATAGACTATATATTGTAGTATAAAATATATATTAAAAATAAATTAATAATAAATAATTTTTTGGTTTTCTATGTTAGTTTTTAATTTCATAAGTCAATGATTACTTTATCGCGAATCTAAATTTTATTTCTTCACATTTACTTAAGGAGACTAGTGAGTTAATCACTATACCAATCCAAATTATTAATTAATCTAACAACAAATATATTTATACATAAATATACCGTGACTAACTTTTTTTGTGTACATAATATTTTTTTGTTACTATATAATCATCAACATCGTAGTTAGAAAAGACAAGATCGAACATGAGACAATGAATCATCTATTAAGCAAATGGAAAAATCATTTAGAAATAATAACGCGATCCCCAAAATAAGTGACAATCGGATATATGAATTCTTAGTAATCACCCTGGAAAGGAGAGGGGGAATAATTTACTAATTAGGTTCATTAATAACGAAACAAAATAGAAGGCAAATAAAATAAAAAAAAATAACTACTCAAATAAAGATGATAAAAAATGTTTTTACGAAAATATTTTGTTTAAAAGTGTGATTTATTTATTTAATCACATTTTAAACAAAGACAACACTTTTATAAATATCAAAATCTAACTATACAATCTGTTCTTGTATGGATACCTGGAGGGAGAGGTCAGTCTCTGGGAGTCGACGCCGAGCTATTGCTTTCGGGGCTGACCTTCAAGCCTTATGATAACCCGAGCTTTACTCCAAGAGGGTGTCCAATTGCGTAGAGCTTTGAGCAAAAAACAGGGGGGAGCGTACCTGCAAAGGCACTCCGAAGCTTAAGTTAGTATTGAGAATTCAATGTCTTCAGGATAGAAGATCATACCTTTTATAGGTGATAGTGTGTAAATCGGTTATGTTCCTGCTTTATTGCCTGTATTAAAGAGCAAAAATAAGGGTTTGGACGTTTCACTCTTGTGAAGCAGTCCGTTAAGCTGATTTGTAACATTAGTTTTTAATAAATGACATTGATTGTTGATTAGTAACTGCAACGCTGATTAATAACGTAAATTGCCGAGTAATGACTAAAATGCCGACTTATAACGCCAAATATTTGGGTAATAGATGTGAATAATGGCGAGTTATGAGTGATAAAGCCGATTTATGACATAGGATTTGTAATGGCCGGACCACAGCCCCCAAGCTTAGCCTGGGAAAATGTTTAATGAAGCAGGTTGAGCTTTTAATTGCGTATGAGTCGGCTACTGAACAGTTCGGCGTGTGCTTCTACCTTGTAGCCCCCAGGTCAAGGTGCTTTATTGAACAGTTACTGAGACTATAGGCTTTCATGATTAGGATAGAGAAAATAACTAAGTGATATCATTAATGAGTTTGTGTGTTTCCAATGTGGGCTTTATTGGGTTTGACGTGACTGATTTGATAGGAAGTGGAAGCGAGATTTTTAGGTTAAAGTGTGGGAATTAAAGGTTAGGAATTCTGAAGGTTTGCATGTTTGCTGTTTTGTGTTTTCTCAAGCGTTTTCAGCCAAAAATGAGTAAAAAAGGTGAGTGTTCTTAGTTATACTTGGTTTTTCTGTTTAACCGTGTTCTCTTCTTCTTCTTCACTGCTTCTGTTTTTTCAAATGGGTTATGAGAAAGAAACGAAAGGGGAGGTAGACTGGTCCTATGATTGGGTAAATGATGATGTAAGGGATCGTGTTTCTCTATTTTTGGATGTTGGTGCTGTGAATGAAATAGATAAGTCTAAGGTTGTTAGGGTTAGTTCTGGGGTTCGATTGGAGCTACTCCCTTGTACGGTTGATGATAGGGTTTTTCATAGAGGGGAGGGTTTTGAGCATTTCTTTATGAATAGTTGTGTTTTGGAGGAGCTAAGGGTGAGAATTCCTTTCAGTGATTTTGAGTGTAAAGTTTTGAAGCAGTTGAACTGTGCGCCCTCACAGCTTTATCCCAATGGTTGGGCCTTCCTGCGGGCGTTTGAGATTCTTATGGAATATTTAGAAGAGAAACTGTCAGTGGAGTTGTTTTTCTCACTGTTTCAGGCGAAGGGTGTTTGGAAGGGTGGCTGGGTGAATTTGAACAGTTCTCCGGGGTTTGCTTTGTTCAAGTTGTACAAATCGTCTTTTAAGAATTTTAAGGAAATGTACCTTAAGGTCAGTAGCTGTGAGGATGATTTTCCATTCTATGTGGACGAGCATCTGGGGGGAAAATTTCCTCTCTGGTGGTGTTTAGAGCCTCAAAATATTTTAGGGCCTGAGATTATAAGTCCGAAAGATGAGTGTATAATTGAGTTTTTAACTGAAGTGGTTGATCGGAAGGAGTTGATTTCTGTTTATGATTTGTTGCAGTGGGAGGAGAATAAGGCTGCTGTGATAAATTATCTGGGTAAGATTTTGAATTGTGGATGTTGTGTCATATTTGAGGTTTTTTGAGTAGGTTTATATTTTGTTTGTTTTTCAGGCGATAAATACCCTGGTGTATCTGCAGCGAGTTTGAGGTCTCGGGTGAAGAGTAAAGGTTTGGAGAAAGAAGTATCTTCGTCAAAGGCGGACAAGGTCGGCGTTGGCGAGGTTGATCGGCCAAGGCCAGGGAGGAGGAAAGTTATTGCTAAAAAGAGAAAAGGTGATCTGGTTGATTTGTCCGATGTTTCTGATGATGAGAAAGGTGATGTTCCAATGGAGGAGGTTCATAAGTTTTGTGATAACCAGAAGAAGTTGCATGGTTTTGTTGAGCGGAGTGAGGGGTCGTCGCTCTGGGGAAAGGATTATCCTTTTATGATTACTACTGATGAAGTTTGCCAAACCCCTGCCGATGTTAATTTGGCTGAAGAGGTGGGGGATGTGGCAGTCGATCAGTATATGCAGGTAATCTTTTACCTTTTGTTTGATAATCTTGTGGGTGATCACGTTTAATTCTGTGTTTGTTTGTTGAAGGTTGTGGGTCTGAGGCTTGCCAGTTTAGGGCGGAGCCGAGAGAAGAAACATCGTCAAGTAGCCGAGCAAAAGCCGAACTTGGAGGAACAATTGAGGCTGAAGGCTGCCAAGGTTTCAGAATTGGAGAGTAAGCTAGCTCGGGTTGAGAAAGATTTAAAATTGATGAAGGAAAATTATGCCAAAGAGGTAGAAGATGTTAAAAAGAAGGAAGCGGATTTATCTAGTATGAGTACTCGGGTAGTGGAGTTGACTGCAGAATTGAAAAGCTTAGAAAAGAGCAAGAAGACAGCGATCCTGGACTCCTTCATTGAGGGGTTCGAAAGAGCTTCTCTGCAAGCCAAGTTCCTAGCTCCTAATGTTGATCTTGATCAGATGGATCCTGGTAAGATTGTTCATGACGTGGTTATGGTTGAAGATGATGGTGCTGAAGAGGAGGCGGATGAAAATAGTTGATTTAGTGTGTATGTTTGGTTAAAACATGTATTTTGTTGGGTTACTTTGCTCCTGTAGTGAGCTTTTGACTGTGCTGTCTATGAAACAGTTTTATTTTGTTTTTGGTTATGTTGACTTTGATGAAAACATATATATTGATAGGTGGATTTTGCGAAATTTCTGATTGGCGTTTATTCCGAATGATATGGCTTTCGATTGATATCAAATGTTTTGTATGGTAGATAAATTTTGAATGATTGCGTATTAAGCAGAATTGGAAAATTTTTGGGAAAGTTTGAAATATCGGTTTCCAATTTGGATTGGAGTTTTGTGTGAATGATCAAATTCCTATGCAGATCGGGTATACTGTGTTGGCGGGTTCAGATTTAAAGTCGGCAGTCATTTTGACTGAGTGATAGATTCCGTGCAGATTTGACTGATTGCTTCCGAGTTAATCGGATTCCGTTTTAAGGTCGGCAGTCGGATTGACTGTTTGCTTCCGAGTTAATCGGATACCGTTTTAAGGTCGGTAGTCGTATTGATTGTTTGCTTCCGAATGACCTATTGTCGGACTAATAGTATAGGTTGAAATGATATGTATATTAAATGAAATGGAAAGTATGAAATGGAAAAAATATTGATGTGATAAAGTAGGGGATCTACTTATTAAAGAACCCTTGATGTCTAAGGCCCAGGTAGGCTAGCCTCGTTAAAATCTCTCCAAGCAAAACCCTTGTGGGAAAAATCTTGGCAGTAGGAAAAGAGTACCCGCCTGTCCCTAGTATTAGCTGTAATATAACTTTAAGGAAGATACATTCCAAGTGTTAGGGAGATCTTTACCCTCTAGTGTTTGTAGGCGATAGGCTCCATTGCCGATTACTTCTGTGACTCTGTAAGGGCCTTCCCAATTAGCTGCTAGTTTGCCATGTGCTGGAGGTTTCCTAGCTTGTTCTGTTTTTCTGAGTACAAGGTCGTGGACTTGAAAAGATCTTGGTTGAAGTCTTTGGTTATATCTACGGGCAATGTGCTGTTGCATTGCTAAATGTTTGATTGCTGCGGATGATCGTAGTTCTTCAATGAGATCAAGTTCGGTTTGCCGAGCTATGTCTTGTGTAGTTAGGTCGGCCAGTTCTGTGCGTAGTGAGGATTGGGAGATCTCGACTGGTATCATTGCGTCTGAGACGTAGACCAAGCGGAAAGGTGTTTCCTTTGTGGTTGAGTGAATTGTTGTATTGTATCCCCATATGATTTATGGGATAAGCTCGGCCCAGAGGCCTTTTGCATCATCTAGTTTCTTTCTTAGAGCATGTAATATTACTTTATTTGCGGCTTCAGCTAATCCATTTGTTTGTGGGTGCTCGACTGATGAGAAGTGGTGTTTTATTTTCAAGTTCTGCAAGAAAGATGTAAATTTTTTATCGGCAAACTGGCGAGCATTATCTGTGATAATGTGCCGAGGAATGCCGAATCGACAAATAATATATTTCCAAACAAAGGAAAGCATTTGTTATGATGTAATCTTGGCTAGAGGCTGTGCCTCTATCCATTTGGAAAAATAATCAATTGCTACTACAAGAAATTTTACCTGACCTGCTGCTGTTGGAAAGGGTCCGAGGATGTCTATGCCCCATTGGTTGAATGGCCAACTGACCTTGGAACAGTGTAGGTTTTCGGCTGGGAGATGTGTAATCGGACTGTGTTTTTGGCAGTTGTTACAGTTTTTGACCTTTGTCTGACAATCTTGGCGTATTGTCGGCCAATATAATCCAGCTCTGAGGATTTTTGAATACAGACTTCGGGCTCCGATGTGTGTACCACAGATCCCTTCATGTGCCTCAGTAAGCGCAAGCTCAGCTTCTATTCTGCAAAGACATTTTAGTAATGGACGGGAGAATCCCCGTCGATATAGGCAATTATTATATATTGTAAAAAATGAGGCTTGTCGGCGGAAATGACGAGTATTTTCGACTGTATGTATGGAGATCTCCAATCTGCTTACTGTGTTACACTTAAGACATGTGTTAGTTCAATGCTTGGATTGAGTAGTGTTGACTGATAAAGTGATGACCTATTTGGTTAAGTACTGGCGAGCTTAGACAGAATGTCAGCTCGGCCATTGCTCTCCCTTGGTATATGCTGTATTTCATATTTGGTAAATTTTGAAAGTAAAGTGTGTACGACATCCAGGTATTTAGAGAGCAAGGGGTCCTTTACTTGGTATAGGTTGTTTACCTGTTGGACGACAAGTAAGGAGTCGCAATATACCTTAAGTTCGGTGATGTTAAGGTCGGCAGCGAGTCTAAGGCCGGCAATTAATGCTTCATACTCACTTTGATTGTTGCTCGCTTTAAATGAGAAGTTGAGGGAATGTTCGATGACGTTGCCGTGGCCATCATCAAGTATAATACCTGCGCCACACCCATGTGGGTTGGATGACCCGTCGACGTATAAAGACCATTCGATGTAATCTTCAGTTATATTTGGTAGTGAGAACTCGGTGATAAAGTCGGCCAGAAACTGTGATTTGATGGATGATCGGCCTTCGTACGTGATATCGAATTCCGATAGTTCCACCGACCATTTGACTAGTCGGCCAGCCAGTTCATGCTTCTGCAGCACTTGGCGCAAAGGTTGATCTGTTCTAACATGGATTTCATGGCTCTGAAAGTATGGTCGGAGTCTTCTGGCTGAAAAAACAAGCGCGAGTGCCAGCTTCTCAATGCTTGGGTAACGAAGCTCGGCGTTCTGTAAGGTCTTGCTGGTGAAATAGATTGGGAACTGCTTTTTCTCCCTTTCTGCAACAAGAGCAGAGCTTATAACCCAGTTAGTGACAGACAAATATAAGAATAGTGGCTCCCCTTGTAGGGGTGTGTGTAAAATTGGTGGTTTTGAAAGAGTTTCTTTGAAAGTTGTGAATGCTTGTTCACATTCATCAGTCCATTGGAAAGCTTTTTTTGTTTTTAAAGTTTGGAAAAACATGAAGATTTAGAAGATAGGCAAGGTAAGAATCTAGAAAGGGCAGCAAGTCTCCCTGTTAACCGTTGGACTTCCTTGATGGTTTGTGGGCTTGTCATGTCTAAAATAGCTCGACATTTCTCAGGATTTGCCTCAATACCTCGGCCAGTGAGCATGAAGCCGAGGAATTTACCACTTCGAACCCCAAATGCGCATTTTTCGGGATTTAACCGCATGTTGTATTTTCTTAGTTGTTCGAAGATTTCTGTGAGGTCATCAAGGTGGTTATTGCCGATCTTTGTTTTGGCGACCATATCGTCTATGTAGACTTTGATGTTCCTGCCGAGTTGTTTGGCGAAGACTTTGTTCATCAGACGCTGATATGTTGCACCTGCATTCTTAAGGCCAAATGGCATGACTTTATAACAATAGTTTCCATATTCAGTAATAAAGGCCGTCTTATTTTCGTCGGATGGGTGCATTTGGATCTGGTTATAACCAAAGTAGGCATCCATGAAGCTGAGTTTTTCAAAACCAGAAGCATTTTCAACTAAACAATCAATAGAGGGTAAAGGGTATGAATCTTTGGGGCATGCTTTGTTGAGATCGGTGAAATCAACACACATGCGCCATTTACCGTTATGTTTTTTAACCATGACGACGTTCGCCAGCCATGTTGTGAATCTGATTTCTCGGATGAAGCCCGCGTTGATGAGCTTCTTGGTTTCTTCTAGGGAAGCTTGCTTTCGGTCCTGCCCGAGATTTCTCTTTTTCTGTGCTACAGGTCGGATAGATTGATCGGGGTAAAACTTATCTCTCAACAAATTCCAATTCGGCAAGTGTACCGAATTTGTCGTCAAGTAAAAACTCACAATAGAGTGAGGTCGAATCCCACAGGGATTGATTGATCAAGCAACTTTAATTAGAGGAATGATCTAGTTGAGCGAATCCATGAATAGAATTGATAATTGCAGAAATTAAAATGGCGAGAAAGTAAATGACTGAAAGTAAATAGCAGAATTGTAAATGGGAATGGGGGAATTGCTCATAAAAGTAAATTGCAGAAAATAAAGAGAATGGGTAAGATCAGAAATGGGGAGTTCATTGGGCTTAGGAGATGTTGCATTCTCCTGATCAATTTCATTTTAATCTCTTCCTCAATCAATGCACTCATTGATCTCCTTGGCAATCTTAAGTGATTGAATCACAATTTCTTGCAATTCAATCTCTCAAATCTTGATCAATAGCCAATTCCTTGGTCAATTGCTCATGAGAAGAGATGAAGTGTGGTCACTGATTATACCACATGCACTTCCCAAATCAAATGCTTAGAGGGTTATAGCCACATACCCATCCACACTCAATTTGGTCCAGCATGAGAAAGCATTTCTAGCTAATCTCTTCATTCCTCTTTCAAGGATCCGAAGAGACCCATGTTTGAATAGCTTCTTTTCCAAGATAACTATCCAATTGGATGAAGATCGAAAGCTTTCAAGTAAAATCAAAAGGAAAGATAGAAGAAGAATAAGAAAATTAGTATTGATCCATCAAATTACAACAGAGCTCCCTAACCCAATGAAAGGGTTTTAGTTGTTCATAACTCTAGAAATCAAAATCAAAGATGGAGAATACATGATAAAGCTAGAAGTACAAAGAAAGTAAATACAAAGAGTAGTTCTCTGTCCTAGCTCCTTCCCCAAAAAGCTCCTCTCTCTTTCAAAACTACTCCTATATATACTACTCTTCTCAGTTTCTAGTTAGCTCTTCAAGTCTTGGTCCTCTAGATCTTTGAGCTTGAAGCAGTTCCTTTCTTCAATTGGGCTTGGCTTACTTGCAGAGAGAAAATGTGAAGTGGGCATAGACTTTAGCTCAAGACGTTAGGGGTATTTAACATTTAGTGAAAATACCAGTTCGAGAACGTTAGTGACACTTAACATTGTCACTAACGTTGCCATGCACCCCTTTGCCTCACGTTAAAGCCCACGTTAACTGGGTTAATGTGGCTTTTAACGTTGCCTTGTTAGCCTTCGAGAACGTTAGTGACACTCAACATTGTCACTAACGTTCAAGTGTGTCCCTACTTGCTTCACGTTAGAGCTCACGTTAACTAGGTTAACGTGGCTTCTAACGTGGCTTTTGCCAACCTTCGAGAATGTTAGTGACACTCAACATTGTCACTAACGTTCAAGTGTGCCCCTAGGTCTCACGTTAGAGTCCACGTTAACTAGGTTAACGTGGCTTCTAACGTGGCCATTCTTAGCCATCCCAACGTTAGTGACAATGTTGAGTGTCACTAACGTTGGCTCATTCTTCATTCCTCATCGTTAGCTTCCACGTTAACCAAGTTAACGTGGAAGTTAACGTGGCTCTTAGGGGTTGTGTGGTTGCTCCAACGTTAGTGACAATGTTGAGTGTCACTAACGTTATCGACAACTCTCCATCTCTTACGTTAGCTCCTACGTTAACCAAGTTAACGTGGGAGTTAACGTGGCTCTTTGCACCTTAGGCCAACGTTAGTGACAGTGTTGAGTGTCACTAACGTTAGCTTCTCTTCCCCCTTTAACGTTAGAGGCCACGTTAACTTGGTTAACGTCGCTTCTAACGTGGCCATTTGTGAGCAATTGCCAACGTTAGTGACAATGTTAAGTGTCACTAACGTTGGCTCAACTTCTCTTCTCCACGTTAGAGTTCACGTTAACTTAGTTAACGTGACTCTTTAACGTGGGCATTGATGGCTTTTGAGAGTGTTTTTGGCAATCACTTTTCTCCTTAACTTTGCAAGTTACCTCCCATTCTTTGCTTCCTTTGGTCCTGAAATCAAGCAATAGAGTGCATCAAAGTTCTAGTCCAAGTCATGAGTAATGCTATATACAATTTTGTCATTAAAATCATTCAAAATCCTCATGAAACAATGTAAAATGCACAATATATGCTTGAATCAAGGTCTGAGTGAATATCTGCCCAAAACTAACTTATTTCCTAAGAAAATGCATGAAATTACCTAAAAACAGTAAAGAAAATGTCAGTGAAACTGGCCAAAATGCCCTGGCATCACAACACCAAACTTAAAGCTTGCTTGTCCCTAAGCAAGTACTGGAACAAGAGAATGATGAATGGAATCTCCAGAGAAATGAGTCATTCTTGTGGAAGTCATATTACTGATTTTATGGTGGTTTCATGCATAGCAACTTAGGTTCATTCCACTACTGGCTTTCAGACCTTTATCATCTCCTAAAATACTCACTTTGTTATATCCCATGAGACCTTTATTTATTGATCCTTTTATTGTTATTTCCAGGGCTGTTTGTGTTATTTAGGCTAAGTGTTTTGTAAGGGGGCAACTCTTTAGGATAAGCTTTCTGCCAACACTCCCGAACCAGTTGGTTCAAGGTGCTAGGTGTTGAAGCACCCCTAAGGACTTACTTGCTCAAGTCTCTCCCCCATACATACACACCACAGGCATATAGTTTATTTATTTTCTTTCCTTTAGACCTTGGTGTCCAGCACCTCTTTGGGTTACTAAATGCTCTGTGGTGAGGGTTACTCTTGATAGTGGATTTTCAGCTGATAATCCCGGGTTAGTTAACCCAAGTTACCAGGTGATGAAGCACCCCAAAAAGCTTATTCATCCAAGTAGATCCCCCACACAGGAGCACCACAGACACATGTCTTAAGGTGAACCATTGGTGCCTAGCCTTATTGCTTACTCTTTTTCTTTTGTTTTTCACTTCCATTGTTCTTTCCCTTTTCTCTTATTAGGATCTTGTTGTTATCTTAGTCTCATGGGTATATTAAAAGTAAAGCATTCAGGATAGATAGTTGTCATCCTAACCTTGTGGTTGAACCAACTTAGCTAACTTATGACTACCCCCAAAGATTCATGAATGCACTTCCACATTATGAACTCTACTCTGGTCTTTCAAAACATAAACATTCTCTCTTCATTTGATTCTAAGGACAAACATACAATAAGTAAAGATACGAATGCAGTAACATAAAGGCTAGCAAGCATTGACTTCTTAATTATAAAATTCAGAATGCATAATTGAAAGTTGTCTAGCTAATATGGAGGCATGTCCTATTTCATACAAGATCCTCCTTATTGATAATATAAACTAAAAAAAAAAACAAGAAAGGAGCTCCACCACCTTTTACTCATGTGGTTGCTCATGCTCCCCTCCATGCTTCCTATATGTGGCCTTCTTAGTTGTTGAGCAAGTGAGGTGTGGACCATGAGCTCACGTGTGACCGGCTTCCCTGGGTTTACCCAGTCTGGACTGCTGTCCTCAAATACTACCTTAGCCTTGTTGCACAAGCGGAGAATTGTGCTGGGGTACCAAAGCCTGGCACCCGAATCAACTTTCTCAGCCGACTCTTGAATCCCTTCGGCAATAAGCTCATGCACATTGATTTTCCCACCTAGTACTAAGCATTGCACCATAGTGGCTCGGTTGATGTTAACTTCTGAATTATTAGCAGCCGGTAGGATGGACCTTCTTACAAGCTCGAACCACCCCTTGGCCTCAGGATGAAGGTTTCCCCTTTTATGAATTTTGGTCTCCCATCTGAGTACCTCTCCCAATCAGCTGCTATCACACAGATATCTGACGCTATCTCTGAGAGCTCATCCTTATCAGGGCTTCTACTTATCCTTGACTGATAACTCTCCTCGTCAAAATGAGGGAATTTCAATTGAAGAGCTCTTACTATGGCACTTGGGCTGAAGTCGACCTCCCTTCCTCTCACATAGCTTTTCTAAGTTGGGGCTTTGGTCTTCTCCTCTCTAACTACATTTGCATAAAACTCTTTGATGAGGTTGCCATTGATCTTACCCTCTGGACTGGTGAGCAATTGCCACCCTCTCTGTTCGATTTTCCTCAAAATCTGTGGTGATTCATTGGCATTGATTTGGAAGATTAACTCTGGCAATATCTTTCTGGCCCTTATCCGCTCGAATTCTCGTTCATGAAAGGCAGTTTTGAATCTCTTCTCGTCAAAGGGAACACTCTCCATGGGTTCTGTAACGACCCAATTTTCAATATGTCTATATCATACCAGAAACTGAGTGCTACCAATTTGTCTTCCTAATTATTATCTATTATTTATCATATGAGCCTGATTCGTTGTTAAAAGCGTAGTTAAATTGCGAGGTATATTTTTTTTTAAAGCATTTGGATTTAAAACAGAATGATTCATAATCAATTCTTAAATAATAACAGATAAAACAGTTATAAACAACCACACATAAATACATCACAAGCAGTTAACAACATTCAGTGATCCAGCCTTTATTTAAGAATAGACTTTTAGTTAGAACACCCCTAGATATAGCTAGATAATAACTATATACATATACATACATACAACATCCCAGGTCCTGACCTGTTCAAGAGGCCCCTAAGCTGGCACCTAGGCTAGCCTAGACTCTATACTCACCTAGTCCCTCTAAACTACTAAAGCGAGGGAAAGTACGCTCTAAGTCTTCAAAACTCAAGTCAAGTGAACGTCACCAAAGGTAGGACATCATCTGCTATTCCTCTGCACGATCAGACATTACCATAGGACGTCTCTCTGGTACCTCATGAAGTAGCCACACAATAGGAATCTCGTACACAGGATTTAGGTTAAAGTGCGCATACGAACGGGGTGAAGACGTTGGCTGGTTTCACAGTATATACATATAAACAGAGAACGATATTCACCCTAGACTCAGAAAACTATCTAGAGCAGAATCCTCTTCTTGCGAACGGTCATCAGCGAACTACGGTAAGGTACTCTTACTTCCATCTGAAGGGGGAAGGGAGAGAGAAGGGGTAAGAACTGGGGAGTTCTTAGTAGGGTCGGGGTTATTAGTTATATTCATTTATTTGGGGTCGATTAGCAGACGAATAATAGAATATAGCGAAGCAGTAACCAAAAGATAAAGATAGAAAGAGAAAGTAGAGGCAATAGAAAGCAGAACACAAACAAAAGAATACAAGAGATATATATATAATATCTCTTGGGTTGCATTAGGCAACAAATATATATATATATATATATATATATATATATATATATATATATAATATACTTTCTCTTGGGTTGCCTCAAGCAACAAGGAACTTCTCAATAAGCCTTCTGCTCTTAGTCTCTTTACCCTGTTCTGATTTCTCTGCTTAACGTATGTATTTAAAGCTTATGTAAATTTCGGTATGAATAGTTAGCTTGTCCCAAGTATAGGTTCATTAAGTCTATACTGAAACAGTTTAACTTTTCATATTATACCTAACCCTAGTCGCAACTCAAGGACTAACTATGTTGCCCTAGTTCGTTCACTAATGTCTGTCTGTTTTTCTGTCATTAAAACTTTACAGACTTTTTCTTCGATTTTTATCTTTTCTTCAACTTTTTATCTTTTATTTATCTTTGCCTCACTAATATGTTCTTACCACTCTCTAATTGTTTTATGAAGGTAATTATGAGATTCTGCACTTAAAGTTATCTTTCTAAAGCTTTTACAGAAAACTGCCTTTTCTGTATTATTTTATTATTTTTATTAAAATATTATTTTTAATTAAATATTATTATTTAATATTTTACTATTATTTATTATTTTATTATTAAATTTTCGAAAATTAACTCACTTTTACTTTTAATCTTTAAAATTCACTTTTTACCACCCGTAACTTTTAATATTTCTACTTTTACCACCCTAACTTTCAGAAATTACAAAATAACCCCTCAAACACCAAAATAATTACTTCCTTGCCCTTTTATGAATCAAAAAGGTGTTCTTCATTGTTCTTCACCACACTCAAAGTGTTCTTCGTGTTCTTCATAAATTCTTCAGATTCTTTCTCTGTTTTTACCCGTTTTTCAATCTTTTCAGCAACCAATTTTTACCATAATTCAAAATAAATTAGCAGCCACTAAAACCCCATCTTTTCTACATGATTTCTTCACAAATTGAACCTCAATTTAAGCCTAGGGTTTCGTTTTTCCCAGCTGCCCAAGAACATGAACATAAAGCTTGAATTTCATCAAATTTCATCAAAATTTCACCAAATTTTCACCAAGAATCAATCATATATGCAACCAATTTTTAGCACAGCCAAATAATACAACATTCACACATCTCAAACACAAATAATCAAGATTAATTTCGTGACACCCTACCTGGTTTTGCTGCTCCTAATTCAATCAAACTTTCAGGTGGTCCTTAAGCACTTTTTCCTCCTAAATCACATCAAGAACAACTTTAAATCCAAAAATTCTCAACTGACCAAATCTCACTCAGCATGTTAGGAAGAGATATATCACCTTAGAGTTTCTGGAAATTCACGTTTCTTGGCCCTCAAGTCAAGTTAAGCATGATTCCTAAGGAAAAACATCAAGAAAACACATGTTTACATGGTTTTCCTTGAAAACCGAATTGAAGAGGGAGGGAGACAGCCATCTCACCTTATTTCCAGCCTTGATATGTTATATGGTTATGTAGAGGAAGAAGAGAGGATCATTTTGGTGAAATCGGAGTTTTGATTTGAGTTTTAGTTCAGAAGAAATCAAGCTTTGAAGATTTATGAACCAAGAACTTTCTCTCCTTTTTCTCTTAGTGATTTTCGGCCACAATAAGCAAATGAGGCAGCCTTGGGGGTTTTGGGGGTGTAGGGTGAGTTGTGATTGGTTGCTTTGGAGGTGGATTAAAATAATATTAAAGTATCTCAGGTATATAACTACTAAAACTAGATGTATCGGAACACTTGCAAAAACATCTCTAAAAATTATTTTCTGAGCTACTAGCATAAATGACACTAGTAACATATTTATTATGAGAATAGAACATGTATAATGAGGCCTTAGCATTGCTAAATTCATCAAAGAGTGCTGGTGCTAAGCTGCACCAGTAAACTGTGAACCCGGTTAAATTGATTTCCTGTTTTTAACTAAAACAGACCAGGTAACCTTATAATATCATTCAAGAAGCTTCTAATACTAATATAATGATAATATTATCCTATTATCTCTCTTCTCTCATGAATCGAGTCCGGTTCGTCAAACAAAGACTATTTACGAGAATCAGAATCAAAACTGCCAACCGATACGGTTCAAAATCTAGGTTCTTCGCGATTGCATTACCGAGCTTGCCTCAAAGGAGGTTCTAGCTTAAGGATGACATAATGATAATGAGGATTGAGATGCTTGAGGATATAACAGAGGTGCTCCCTTTACTGATCTTCCGGAGAAATTCGTACTTTCAGAAAAGATCTCATGTACTCGAAAATCAGGGTTGTTACATTCTATCCTCCTAAAAGAAAATTTTGCCCTCAAAATTTCAGTTACCTAGGAATAGATGCGGGTAATTAGCTTTCATCTTATCTTCCAGTTCCCAAGTCTGCTCTTCTTCTCCCCTTGGTTCTCATGTTACTTTGACTAAGCGAACAGTCTTGCCTCTTAGCTATTTCTCACTTCTTTCTACGATCTGAACCGGTGATGCTTGATATGTCAAATGATTTCATAACTGTACTGTTTCTGGTCGTAAAATGTGACTCTCATCGGGAATATATTTCTTAAGTTGTGAGACATGAAAAACATCATGAAGGTTTGATAAATAAGGAGGAAGGACTATTTGATAAGCTACTAGACCGACTTTTTTAAGTATTTGGAAAGGTTCCATGTATTGCGGGTTAAGCCTTTTAGTCTTAAGGGCTCTACCTATTCCAATAATCGAAGTTACTTCTAGTAAGACACGGTTTCCGTCACTAAACTCTAAGGGTCTACGTCTATTATCGGCATAGCTCTTTTGACGGCTTTGTGCTGTCTGGATCTTCCGACGAATCTCCTTTATCTTCTCAGTAGTTTCTTACACTAAGTCTAGACCTAAGATGTAAATCATGTTGCTTGTATGCGAAGTTTGTATTCGTAGGTTTTGATGAATGACAAACCAAACAAACGACATGAAAGACAAACCAACAAACAACTTGAATGAACAAGCATGATTGAAAGATCAACCAACATTCAACGTTGAGGAATGAAGAGTTGAAAGCAACACAACAACAACAAGAAACTCAAGTCCACAACATTTGAAGACAAGTATAGTGTCTTAGGACTTAGGTAACTTTTTGTTAAGAACCAATTGCTAAATCTCTCAACACACACTCACAAAATGTTTTGATGCACATCTTGCAATTCGATGCTAGCCAAATGGTTTAAAAACTTGTTTTCAAAGGTACAAAAGCATAGGAATTGACTCCAACAAGTTTGAGATCAATCCTAAGCATTTTGAAGTGATTTTAAGCCATTCTTTAAGGTTTGCATCGATGCACACTCATCTTGCATCGATGCAAAGCATGCAACGACTTGTTGCATCGATGCAAAGATGTTTGCATCGATGCAACCTAGTTGAAAATTCAAATTTCAGCATCAAAGACACATTTGCATCGATGCAAAGTGTTATGCATCGATGCAAATAATTCAAAAACATAAAAAACGGCTAGTTTTGACATAAATGCTCCATCCCATTAATTCCCCAACGTTTCTAAGGTTTGGGGAATCTATAAATGGATGGATTGAAGCCTTATTTCACTATCTTGAGTATTTGGAAACTATCTTGTTCATATTCTTTCATTCTACACATTTTTAAAGTAATATAATACACAATTTGAGAGAGCAATATCAATTGGTTCAATAGTGCTAAACTTGTAATCATACACTCTTCTAGAGAGTACTCATTTCATCTCAACAATTCTCTGAGAATTGTTTTCTTGTACACCTTGTAAATTGGAGTGTGATCTCCAAGGTTGAGTCAAGAGTTATAAACACTATAGTCGGTGAGGATACCAAAGAGGTATACTAAGTACTCAAGGCAAATCTTAGAGAAGGTATCTCTAAGTGGAGTGGGTTAGTATACGAGTGGTGATCATATACCGTGAGGTGTTAGAAACTAAGGACTCGGATTGTAAAAGGTTTTGCGCGAGCACCTTGAAGCTTGGCAATAGTGGAACTTCTCAATTGCGATTGAGAAAGAAAGTGGACGTAGGACAAGGATTGTGCCGAACCACTCTAAATAGCGTTTGCATCTCTCCAAACTCATCTTT
Organism: Arachis stenosperma; assembly: GCF_014773155.1. Classification (NCBI taxonomy): domain Eukaryota; kingdom Viridiplantae; phylum Streptophyta; class Magnoliopsida; order Fabales; family Fabaceae; genus Arachis; species Arachis stenosperma. Next base: position 58,605,200 of record NC_080377.1, on the reverse strand, counting down.
TCAATATTATTGTCTTTTACCTTTAAGCAAATAAATTGTGATCGTAAAGTAGCTTCGTAAGTACTTAAGGAGTGGCTTAAGTCCGATTGGTGAAAAGCTTGATCAATTTATTTGAGTTGGTGTCTATTGGAAAGTAAAAGCTCCTTATAAATGCTTAGCAATTGAGTTAAGCTCTTGGAAAAATACTAGTACAATAACACTTTTGCATATTATCTTTAATTTCAGCAAAAAGATTCATTGTTGTTGAATTACTCAATTCACCCCCCCCCCCTCTTGAGTAATTGTGCATAGGTTCTACATAAGACACTAGCTTCTCCATCGTCATTCCAACACAATGGTGTCCGACATCTTTTTCCATAGAGAGCTTCATATGGTGCCATCCCGATACTTTATTGGAAACTGTCGTTGTAGATGAATTTGACCAAAAGCAAATACTTATCCCAGCTGCTTTGGTTGTCTATCATACATGATCGTAACATCTCTTCTAACGTCTGGATTATCTGCTCTGATTGTCCGTCTATCTGAGGATGGTATGCTATACTCGTGTGGAATTCTGTTTCCAACGCTTTTTAAAAAGCTCCCCAAAATCTAGTAGTAAACCTCGAAACTCGATCTGAGACAATTTACGAAGGTATCCCATGTAGTCGTACAATTTCTTGAATATATATATTCATTCCAGCCTTTCTGAAGTATAGTCAACTCGAATCGAAAAAAAGCACGCCGACTTTGGCAGCCTATCCACAATCACCCAAATGGCACTACGTCCTGTTGAGGTTCTTGGAAATCTCTTGATAAAATCCATAGTAATCTGCTCCCATTTCCATTGTGGTATTTCTAAGGGTTTCAGGGTTCCTGACGGCTTCTGATGTTCCACCTTCACCTTCTGGCAAGTTAAACATCTTGAGACATAATTAGCTACCTCTTTCTTTAAGTCCGGCGACCAGAATATTTGTTTCAAATCTCAATACATCTTCGTCACTCCAAGATGCATAGAAAGTCTGCTTTGATGAGCTTCTGTAAGAATCTTTTGTTGCAATTCTCCAGAGTTAGGCACACAAATTCTGTTCTTGTACCTCCATAGGCCACTACGATCCTATCTCATAGCTTCTTCAGCTCTGCAAGCAATGGTGACATCCGGTACTGTGCTATGAAAATCGGTCCAGTTCCAGGTACTAGATCAATGCTGAATTTTATCTCTTGCTGAGGAAGAAACTCAGGTATGTCGTCCAAGAAAACATCAGGAAATTCTTCACCATTTGGATTCGTTCTAAGCTTAATTCACTATCATTCGAGCTAGCCGCTAACAGAACGTACCCCTCACAATCACTTCCGCCTAAGGTAACTCTTACAGAATTCAGATATAAGGTGTGGGACAAAAATGGTTTAGTACATAGACTATTAGATGGAATAACAGCAGTTCTTTTAAAATAATCAAAGAAAACATGATACTTAGATAACCAATCTAATTCTAAAATAACTTCTAAACCAGATGGAGATAAACAGATAAGATCGTGTATAAAAGTCCTGTTCCTAATAGCGAATGGTACTTGCAGGCACACTAAACTGGTCAAAGCATTTTGGGATGCAGGTGTATGGAAAATCAAGTAAAAATTCAATTTAAAGAAATATAATCCTAACTCGTGAGCAATAATTAGAGAAATAAAGAATGCGATGCACCCGAATCATACAGTACAGTTAGAAATCGATTCTTGACATAGCCTGACCTTGAATGAGGGTGTTCGATTGCACAACATTGTCAATAGTGATAGCTGTAAAACCCGGTTAATTAACGGCTAATTAACCTATAAATGAGAATTTATTCTAGAAAGCCTAAAATGTGATTTTTATGGCTAAATGTGATAGAGGAGACTGAGACGAGAATTTCGGTACCAATTTTATAGAATTCGGACCAAGATTGGACCGAACGGGCCAAACCGGGCCAACCGGACCCAAAGTGGGCCCTTGGCCCAACATAACTTAACCAAAACCCTAGTTTTCAGCACTCTCTCTCCTCATTTGTTACACATTCACGCTGAAATGGTGGAGGGGAAGGGAAGAACATTCTCTCAACTTCTCTATCTCACTTGATCTTCAAACCACCATAACTTTTGATCTAGAGCTCCGATTGCCGCTCCGTTTGCGGCCACGCGTTCACCGCGGAGAGCTCTACAAAACCCATACAATTAATCTTGAGGTAAGCCACGTTTTACTCTTCGAAATTCCAGCCTTGTTTTCGAGTTTTATGAGCAAAAATGTTGAGATTTTGGGCTCTTTGATGTTATAGGACCCAACTCTCTTGAAGGAGAAGGTTAATCTTGTCTCCTTGGACCTTGGGTGTGGTAAGATTCTCAACCCTAGTGTAATTTTGTTGTTCTATGATGTTTGGGTTTTGAGATGTTGTATATGGGTATGATGATTGTGGCTTAGGTTGTGTATATGTGAATATTGGAGCTTGATTGGTGATTTTGAAAAGCTTGAAAAAGGGATTTGGTGGTGAAAAATCTGTTCTTGGAGGCGTTGAGGCCTTGAGAGCTTGTGGATAAGTGGTTTGGAAGTGCTCCGGTGGAGCTTGGGAAAATCGGCTAAGGTATGGTTTCGGTTTCCCGTATCTAATATGTAATGTGGTAGGAAATACTTAGGCTAGAGGCCCTAAGATAGGCATTGAATTGTTGATGTTGTTGAATGATTGAGATATATGATGTGGTCATATATGTGATGATGATTATTGATGCCTTGGTGGTATGATGTATGAGAAATATGCATGTTGTGATATATGCTTGATGATTGGTTATGGTTGAATTGTGGGTTGAACCATGTTAATGGTGAGTATGATGTTGATTGTGTACAATATTGATTTATTGGAATTGGTGTTGTTGAGAATTGGCATGAGGAATAGTATATGATATGTCAATGTGTTTGAGTTTGAGCCACTTGGGTGAAGTGGGATAAAATGATGAGATAGTGATTTTGGTAAATTGTGGTAATGTGTCAATGTGTGAGTTGAGGAGGCTTGATGTTGAATTTGATACATTTTGATTGATTTCAAAGAAAAGGGATGAAAATGGCATGTTTTGGTTGATTTTGAAAAGAGTTGAAAATGGCTTGTTTTGAAAATGGCATATTGTGGTTTTGTATGAAAATATGGTTTTTGGGCATACTTTGACGGGACATAACTTGGACTACGGATCTCCGTTTTGTACCAAATCTGTTTAAAAATGAAATTGGATCCGGGATGTCCATGCCGTTCGAAGAACGGGTGAAAAACGATTTAAAATGAGGAAGTTATGTCCGTTGGAAGATTGGGATTTAAATCTGTGAATTCTGCAGCTTTTAACTTAGAAAATTTTTAGCAGAATGACCCCTTGCGCGTGGACGCACCTGGCGCGTACGCGCCGATCTTCCAGAAAGTGCCATCCACGCGTGCGCGTGATGTGCGCGGGCGCGCCGATTGTGCTGCACCCAATGCCCAGCCATTTTCCAGAGAGTTATGCCAGAACTGTGCCAGTGTTGTGCCTGGGGCACGAGAACACCCGCGCGTACGCGTGGTTGACGCGTGCGCGTCGATTGGCAAGTTTGTAATCCACGCATTAGCGTGCATGACGGTTGCGCGTCGATGAGTTTTTAAGGCCATCCACGCGTGCGCGTGGAGTGCGCGTACGCGTGGCCCTGTTTTCATCCCAAAGTTGATTTTTGAGTTTTAAAAGCCAAATCTCATACTTCTAAGCCTCCGATCTCACCATTTATGTCTTAAATCATTATGACATGCCTAGCTATTAAAAAGGGGCTAGTGAATGAGGTAACTTGCGAGTGAAGCAAGGGAAAAATGAATGATCAATGAGGATCAATATGATTATGTGAGATGCGGAGGATGGTGGTGGAAGTGCTTGTTATGCCATGGGCCGAAAGGCTGTAATTGTTAATGAAATGGCTGGTTGTGGATTTAACCGTGAGCCGGAATAGCTGTGTATGCTATGAATATTGGCTGGTTATGGATTTAACCGTGAGCCGGAATAGCTGTGTATGCTATGAATATTGGCTGGTTCTGGACTGAACCGTGAGCCGGATGGCTGATATGGATGTTGATCCATGGATGAGGATTCATGCATGTTTATGCTGAATTATTGATAATTGTGATTTGCACTTCCACTATCTGAGATACGAGTTTCCCTGGGTAATAGCAATGGCTAGCCACCACGTGCTCCAGGTTGAGACTTGATACTCTAGTGACCCTATGTCGTAAGTGTGGCCGGGCACTGTGAAAGACCCGGATGAGCTCGCCCCCGAAATATTCACCAGTGAGGGTGATGGATATGGATCATGTTTATGATCAAGTTTATAACGAGTATAACTCGAGTTGGGGATGCGCGACAGAGGGACAGTCCAATGGTTAGCGACCAGGACTTGTCGGGTTGGCTCTATAACCGACAAGATGATATCATCGGCCACTAGGGACAGGCATTCATCATATGCATACTATGTGAATTGTTTGAGATTGCCTATTTGACTGCATATTACTTGCTAATTGTCTAAATGTCTTAACTGCTCCTATTTGTATATTCTTTGTCTGATATAACTGTGTTTGCTATAATATACTCCTGCTGGTGGTTGGGAGGTTTGAAGGAATTGGAAAGGGAAGTATTAGTTAGACTGAAGAATCTTTAGTCAGATGCCCTTATATGGTTTAGCTTGTTTATAAGCTTTGATATTATCTGGAAGTTCTAGGATTGCCTTTGGCTTTCCTCTATTATTATGTATTATATATGTGGAAGCTGTTACCATGCTGGGGACCTCTGGTTCTCACCCATGCGGATTTTGTGGTTTTCAGATGCAGGACGTGAGGTTTCCCACTGAGGCATGCTGGAGACTTCTAGATTTGCGAAGATCCTTTGTTCTCGGGACTATGTTTTTGGTTTATATGTTTTGCTTAGATACTTTTATCTCCATTAAATAATACAAACTGTGATGACTCCTCTTATGGGAGATTTTGGAGAATAGGTTTTATGTATTTGTGTCCCTTTGGGTTTCCTTTGGGGTTTTCCTTATTTTATCATATGTATATATTGCTATGCTCGGACCGGTTATCTTCGCAGCCGGATCTTGAGTCTTGATATTCCTGTTTTTGACACTCCCTTGTATATATATAATCTCGCGTTGGTTTATCCTTGTTCGTTACGTTATCGATCGGAGTGATGCGCTTTTGAGTTGCGGTTTTTGTTTACCCCTTTTTCTACAAAGGCTCCTAGTTATAATCAATCATTCATACTACTATACGTACTAAGTTTTTATTTTAGAGGTCGTAATACCTTGCCATCTCTGAATTATGACTTAAGCATAAGACTCTGTATGGTAGGGTGTTACAATAGCAAACACTCGTCCTTGTTGTTGAGTGCTAACTGGATTTCGAGTAAATCCCTTTGGACAATCCTTGGCAATATGTCCAAGTTCTCTACAAGCATAGCAGTTAGGTGATCCAAACTGGCAAGACCTGTTATCATGCTCTTTTCCGCATTACTTACATGCAGTGTTTATGTAAGCCTGATGGGCTCGTTTACCATTACCTTGCCTTACTTTACCTCCATTCTTACCCATACGGCGATCAGTAATGTTACCAACTTGTAGATTCTTACACTGTCGTATGCCACGTGCTTTAAAATGCACACTTCTCCCAGCTGTCTGATAATTGCTAAGACGCCTTGGTGGAAATTCTTAGCGACTCACTTTAGCCACAGTCACTTTCTTAATACATTCTTCCACTAACTTGCTCTTGTTGACTAATTCGGCAAAATTACGTATCTCCAGCGAAACTATTGAACTCATCAGATCAACACAAAGGCCTCCTTCAAACTTCAAGCACTTCCATTCTTCAAGGTCAGCAGGATCCCCTTGACAAATCTTGGAGAAACAACACAAGTCATCAAACTTACGGGCATACTCAGCAATAGTCATATCCCCTTGTTTCAACTGCATAAGCTCCATCTTCCTAGCATCTCGTGCTGCTCCCGGAAAATATTTTTTTATAAAATTCGTCCCTAAAGATATCCTAAGGAATGTCATTTTCATTCTGTTGTAGCAGTCGCTGTATCTCCTGCCACCAGTGCTCAGCTTCTCCCTCAGGCATATAAGTAGCAAACTCCACGGGTTGTCCTTCCGAAACATGCTGCGCCCTCAGTGATCGTTCAATACCTCGAAACCAGTTATCAGCGTCAGTCACAACGAGTGTACCCTTGAACTTAGGCGGATTAACCTTCAGAAAGGTCGCAAGGGTCATAGGTCTTTCAGGATGCCCTAAGTTGTTCTCATCGTTTCCATTATCTTCTCCGTATCCATTCTCGTCCCCATTTCTCACTCCGAGACGTTCAACAGCCTTAGCCGCTCCTACAGCAGCTTCACGCACTACTTCAGCCACGTTGTTCATGGTAGCCATAAACGTTTCCTGTTCCCTCTCGTAGTTAACATTAGGAATTCCTTCCCGTATGCCTTGTCTCTGTGAACCCATCGTGGTCCCGTTCACACCAAACAATCATTATTAAGGTGATCAATCTTAACACTTCAAGTCAAGTGTGAACATTCCCAAAATGAAAACACAGAAACAATCATGCAACATATATCACTGGGATATCCTATACGCATGAGACACACAACAGAGTATGCAATGAAGCATAGTCAGTCCACTCCCCAGGCTCTACTGGGAACGAACTGCTCTGATACCAAATTGTAACGACCCAATTTTCAATATGTCTAGATCATACCAGAAACTGAGTGCTACCAATTTGTCCTCCTAATTATTATCTATTATTTATCATATGAGCCTGATTCGTTGTTAAAAGCGTAGTTAAATTGCGAGGTATATTTTTTTTTTGAAAGCATTTGGATTTAAAACAGAATGATTCATAATCAATTCTTAAATAATAATAGATAAAACAGTTATAAATAACCACACATAAATACATCACAAGCAGTTAACAACATTCAGTGATCCAGCCTTTATTTAAGAATAGACTTTTAGTTAGAACACCCCTAGATATAGCTAGATAATAACTATATACATATACATACATACAACATCCCAGGTCCTGACCTGTTCAAGAGGCCCCTAAGCTGGCACCTAGGCTAGCCTAGACTCTATACTCACCTAGTCCCTCTAAACTACTAAAGCGAGGGAAAGTACGTTCTAAGTCTTCAAAACTCAAGTCAAGTGAACGTCACCAAAGGTAGGACATCATCTGCTATTCCTCTGCACGATCAGACATTACCATAGGACGTCTCTCTGGTACCTCATGAAGTAGCCACACAATAGGAATCTCGTACACAGGATTTAGGTTAAAGTGCGCATACGAACGGGGTGAAGACGTTGGCTGGTTTCACAGTATATACATATAAACAGAGAACGATATTCACCCTAGACTCAGAAAACTATCTAGAGCAGAATCCTCTTCTTGCGAATGGTCATCAGCGAACTACGGTAAGGTACTCTTACTTCCATCTGAAGGGGGAAGGGAGAGAGAAGGGGTAAGAACTGGGGAGTTCTTAGTAGGGTCGGGGTTATTAGTTATATTCATTTATTTGGGGTCGATTAGCAGACGAATAATAGAATATAGCGAAGCAGTAACCAAAAGATAAAGATAGAAAGAGAAAGTAGAGGCAATAGAAAGCAGAACACAAACAAAAGAATACAAGAAAATAAAACATAGAAATAGCATACAAGCAGACAAACACAAAGAAATAGATCACACACAGAAAGGAATGCAACAGAGAATGATGCGCAGACAAGAATGATGCATGTCTAGTCCTAGTACAGGCCATGAGCTCATGTGTCGGTTAGCACCTGCATTCCCGACATTTATCCGGTCACGAGTTCACGATTTCCCGGATACGATTCTCCGTTCAAATAAATGCGCATATAATTATTAGCAGCTCTATTGAGACAGCCTCTGCTTTCTACTCGCAGGAAATATACTCTTGGGAACGGAAAATTACTCTTGGGTTGCCTCAGGGCAACAGATAAATAAACAAACATCTCTTGGGTTGCATTAAGCAACAAATATATATATATATATATATATATATATATATATATATATATATATATATATATCTCTTGGGTTGCATTAGGCAACAAATATATATATATATAATATACTTTCTCTTGGGTTGCCTCAAGCAACAAGGAACTTCTCAATAAGCCTTCTGCTCTTAGTCTCTTTACCCTGTTCTGATTTCTCTGCTTAACGTATGTATTTAAAGCTTATGTAAATTTCGGTATGAATAGTTAGCTTGTCCCAAGTATAGGTTCATTAAGTCTATACTGAAACAGTTTAACTTTTCATATTATACCTAACCCTAGTCGCAACTCAAGGACTAACTATGTTGCCCTAGTTCGTTCACTAATGTCTGTCTGTTTTTCTGTCATTAAAACTTTACAGACTTTTTCTTCGATTTTTATCTTTTCTTCAACTTTTTATCTTTTATTTATCTTTGCCTCACTAATATGTTCTTACCACTCCCTAATTGTTTTATGAAGGTAATTATGAGATTCTGCACTTAAAGTTGTCTTTCTAAAGCTTTTACAGAAAACTGCATTTTCTGCATTATTTTATTATTTTTATTAAAATATTATTTTAATTAAATATTATTATTTAATATTTTATTATTATTTATTATTTTATTATTAAATTTTCGAAAATTAACTCACTTTTACTTTTAATCTTTAAAATTCACTTTTTACCACCCGTAACTTTTAATATTTCTACTTTTACCACCCTAACTTTCAGAAATTACAAAATAACCCCTCAAACACCAAAATAATTACTTCCTTGCCCTTTTATGAATCAAAAAGGTGTTCTTCATTGTTCTTCACCACACTCAAAGTGTTCTTCGTGTTCTTCATAAATTCTTCAGATTCTTTCTCTGTTTTTACCCGTTTTTCAATCTTTTCAGCAACCGATTTTTACCATAAATCAAAATAAATTAGCAGCCACTAAAACCCCATCTTTTCTACATGATTTCTTCACAAATTGAACCTCAATTTAAGCCTAGGGTTTCGTTTTTCCCAGCTGCCCAAGAACATGAACATAAAGCTTGAATTTCATCAAATTTCATCAAAATTTCACCAAATTTTCACCAAGAATCAATCATATATGCAACCAATTTTTAGCACAGCCAAATAATACAACATTCACACATCTCAAACACAAATAATCAAGATTAATTTCGTGACACCCTACCTGGTTTTGCTGCTCCTAATTCAATCAAACTTTCAGGTTGTCCTTAAGCACTTTTTCCTCCTAAATCACATCAAGAACAACTTTAAATCCAAAAACTCTCAACTGACCAAATCTCACTCAGCATGTTAGGAAGAGATATATCACCTTAGAGTTGCTGGAAATTCACGTTTCTTGGCCCTCAAGTCAAGTTAAGCATGATTCCTAAGGAAAAACATCAAGAAAACACATGTTTACATGGTTTTCCTTGAAAACCGAATTGAAGAGGGAGGGAGACAGCCATCTCACCTTATTTCCAGCCTTGATATGTTATATGGTTATGTAGAGGAAGAAGAGAGGATCATTTTGGTGAAATCGGAGTTTTGATTTGAGTTTTAGTTCAGAAGAAATCAAGCTTTGAAGATTTATGAACCAAGAACTTTCTCTCCTTTTTCTCTTGGTGATTTTCGGCCACAATAAGCAAATGAGGCAGCCTTGGGGGTTTTGGGGGGTGTAGGATGAGTTGTGATTGGTTGCTTTGGAGGTGGATTAAAATAATATTAAAGTATCTCAGGTATATAACTACTAAAACTAGATGTATCGGAACACTTGCAAAAACATCTCTAAAAATTATTTTCTAAGCTACTAGTATAAATGACACTAGTAACATATTTATTATGAGAATAGAACATGTATAATGAGGCCTTAGCATTGCTAAATTCATCAGAGAGTGCTGGTGCTAAGCTGCACCAGTAAACTGTGAACCCGGTTAAATCGATTTCCTGTTTTTAACTAAAACAGACCAGGTAACCTTATAATATCATTCAAGAAGCTTCTAATACTAATATAATGATAATATTATCCTATTATCTCTCTTCTCTCATGAATCGAGTCCGGTTCGTCAAACAAAGACTATTTACGAGAATCAGAATCAAAACTGCCAACCGATACGGTTCAAAATCTAGGTTCTTCGCGATTGCATTACCGAGCTTGCCTCAAAGGAGGTTCTAGCTTAAGGATGACATAATGATAATGAGGATTGAGATGCTTGATGATATAACAGAGGTGTTCCCTTTACTGATCTTCCGGAGAAATTCGTACTTTCAGAAAAGATCTCATGTACTCGAAAATCAGGGTTGTTACAGGTTCCTTTCTCTTTTGCCTCTTTGAGCTTGATGATGCCATGACTTGAGTTGTTGTTTTGAGGTGGGTTGAGGCTTCAGATAGATAAAGAGTGGGTTGGTTAAAACAATGCGTGATGAAGGGTTTAGTGTGCCAACAGAAGTGTAGAGAGTGGGGGTTTGAATGTAAGGAGTGAGCGTGCGCTAAGGTTCACTTATATAGGAGAAATCATGAGTGCATGAAGGGTGTGGATTGCACGAATGTTTCCTTGATGGACGGATGGGGTTGTATACGAAGAGAGGACAAAGATCATCACTTGATGGGGAATGTTGGTTCGGTCTTCAAGATTCTTCTTCTTTCAATGTTACATGGCAACATTTCCCATGCCTTCCTTGTTGGGACAAGTGTAAAGTTTTCTTCGCGAAGTGGCCGAGCCTCCCCCATTAAATTGTCTATTCAATCCTCATCAATGCTCCTGTTCCTTCCCTATAAAGATAAAATGAGAAAAGTAACAAAAGATATTAAAATAACATAAGAACCTTACGGCTAACATTAATGAAAGGGGAGGAAGATTTGATTGTTTATTTATGAATTCCAACTAACTAACTAGCTGTGTATCTTTATATGCACATTGGTGGCACCATAGGGTGACACCAAACTTAGTTTGGAGCACTGTGATGAAAGGTTGTGTTCAAAGCTTTAAGAAGAATGCTTTGAACACCAAACTTGTTCTTCACTATATTCTGCATATAAAAATTTCACACGTGTTCGTCAAGTTTTGGTTGGAATTCATGAATATTGATTTATTCACTAATTTCTGAAAGCATGTAAAATATGGGTTGCCTCCCATGAAGCGCTTCTTTAGCGTCACTAGCTTGACGTTACCCCCTTATTATGGTGGTTGGTAATGCTTGAAGTCTTCTCCTCTGGCAGTGGACTTGTATCCATTGGTTGTATTAATGATCTCTACATTCTCCAAGGAGAGAACTCTGTTGATGGTGAAGACCTTAGGTAGCTGAGATGGTACAGTGGGGAGATTAGGGGGGATATCTGTGAAGTAGGCTGAGATTACTTTATCCCCTGGAGAGAAATCTTCCGTAGGAATCTTCTTGTTCCGCCACCCCCTTGGTACCTTCTTCTTTGCCCCTGGTGCTGTTTTCTTACTCCTGGTGGCCACCTTCTTTGATGAGCTTTTGTTAATGTCCTCACAAACTTCTGGTGGCTTAGGTTCCTCCAATTTTTCCTTGACCTGTGGCACTTGCTGCTGGCCTTGTCCATCAACCCAGTGAATCTCAGGATGAGCTGGTTGTGCTTCAGTGCTTGCTTCTTCCTTTAGTATCTCATGATGCCCTTTGCTCGGTTCTTTATCCTCTTCATCTTTTTCCAGTGAGAGTTCGAAAACACTGAAGCTCAGTTGTTCATCATGGATCCTTAATATTAGCTCTCCTTTCTCCACATCTATGAGTGCTCTAGCAGTAGCTAGAAATGGTCTCCCCAATATGATTGGGTGCAGGTGACTCTCTTCCATGTCCAGGATGACAAAGTCTGTTGGGAGAAAGTATTTTCCAACTTTGAGCAACATGTTTTCCACCATTCCTACTGCTTGCTTTTGAGTCTTGTCAGCCAGCCTTATGACTACATCTGTAGGTAGTATCTCATTGATCTGCAGCCTTTTTACCAGGGATAGGGGTATTAAGTTGATGCTTGCTCCCAAATCGCAAAGTGCTCTATCAAAATTTGCTTCCCCTATAGCACAAGGGACATGAAAACTCCCTGGGTCTTTTCTTTTCGCAGGTAATTGTGTTTGAATGAGGGTGCTGCAATCCCTGTTCATCACTATAGTCTGGCCCCCCTTGAGTGAGCTCTTCTTGGGAAGTAGTTCCTTCATATACTTGATGAATGCTGGCATTTGCTGAATGACTTTAATGAATGGTATGTTCACATTCAAAGATGCAAACGAGTCTAAGAACCTTGAGTACATTCTCTTTCCCACAGCACCCTTTAGCAGTTGAGGAAATGGTGCATATAGTCTCAACAGCTCCTGTTGTGAGATTTCTGGTTCTTGTTGGTCTTTCTTCTCCTTCTCTACTAAGGTATTTTCAGGTTATTCTGACAGCTTGCTTGGCTTGTCTTCAGTCTCCTTGTCATTTGTAGTGACCATATTGCAGTCTTCCCATCTTACTTTCTTCGCTTCACCTCTCGGATTCTTCTCCGTGTCACTTGGGAAGCTATCAGTGGGTCTGGGCATCTTCTCAGACAAATATTCCACTTGGAATTCCAGCTTCTTGATTGCTTCCCCCCGATTCTTCATACTGGCTCTCACCTCCTCTTTGAACACCTTATTGTCTTGAATGTCTTTGCATATGCTTTCAAGTAAGGTTTCAATCTTAGAGATTCTGTCATCAAATGATGGTATGTTGGGGGTAGAGGTAGAAGAGTGAGATGTATTGCTGTGGTTTTGTTGGTATGTCCTCTGTGTGAATTGTTGGGGAGCTGTGTTGTTGGGGTTGTGATGTCTCTAATCTTGGCCTTAGTCTTGTTGATTCCCCCACCCAAAGTTTGGGTGATTCCTCCATCCAGGGTTGTAGGTCTTGGAGTATGGATCATGGTTGTATCTAGGTGAATTCCCAATGTAGTTGGCTTGCTTCTGAGTGCCTTCTTCCTCTTCACTTGCTTCCTCTTGAGTTGAAGTGGTGATTGCTGCCACTTGACTTCTCTCCATCTTCTTGGTGAGGTCAGCTAGCTGCTTGGTGATGAGCTTGTTTTGAGTAAGCAGAGCATCTACATTGTTCAGCTCCATTACTCCTCTAGTGTTCCCTCTTTGGGAAGCATAGAAGTAGTCATTCTCAGCTACAGTTTCAATGACATCTATGGCTTCCTCAATGGTCTTCTTCTTGTTCAAAGAACCTCCGGATGAATGGTCTACAGCCTTCTTAGATTCATATGACAGTCCTTCATAGAAGATGTGCAGCTGCACCCATTCATTGAACATATCAGATGGACATCTCCTTGTTAGGTCTTTAAACCTCTCCCATGCTTCATATAGAGTCTCACCATCTTGTTGCCTGAAAGTTTGGACCTCAGCTCTCAGCCGATTGACTCGTTGAGGGGGGTAAAATCTTGCTAAGAACTTGTTCATAACATCATCCCAAGTTGTCAAGCTCTCCTTTGGAAAAGACTCCAACCACTTGGTTGCCTTGTCTCTGAGAGAGAATGGGAACAACAACAGTCTATAGACGTCTGGTTGAACGCCATTGGACTTCACTGTGTCACATATTCTCAGGAAGGTGTTTAAGTGTTGGTTGGGGTCTTCTTGGACACCTCCTCCGAACAAGCAATTGTTCTGAACAAGGGTGATGAGCTGTGGCTTTAGTTCAAAGTTGTTGGCATGGATGGTTGGTTTTTGGATGCTACTTCCGCAATTCCCTGGGTTTGGGTTGATGTAAGAGCTCAAGACTCTTCTATCTTCCCCACCAGGATTTGCTCTACCTCCTCCACCATGGTTGTGAACCTCTTCCTCACGATGGTCTTCCATGGTTGTTTCAAAGTATTCTTCACAGTGTTCCTCCTCTTCTTCAGCACCCACTACACGTTTTTCTTTTGCCTCCCTTCTTAATCTTAAGAAGGTTCTCTCAGGTTCAGAATCAAAGGAAGTTGAAGCTCCGCTTCTTCTCCCTGTCATACAAACCCACAGATTACAAGCAAGAAAAGCAATGCAGAAAGTATCTTGTTAGAATAACTTGTTAGTGTCAGTGATGCAATATATCAAACAGTTAGTGGGTTAGTGAACTGAATTGTAAATAGCAAACAAAAACTCAGAAACAGGGGAGGGGAAGAATTAAACTAAGACGGAAAGCAAATTAACCAAACAGAAAATTAAATCAAACAAAATACAAATGCTCAATCTAGTGATCCTCTAATGTAATCATTGTCGGTGCACAATCAATCCCCGGCAACGGCGCCATAAACTTGATCGGGGTAAAACTTGTCTCTCAACAAATTCCCATTCGGCAAGTGTACCGAATTTGTCGTCAAGTAAACTTGATATGTTGCACCTGCATTCTTAAGGCCAAATGGCATGACTTTATAACAATAGTTTCCATATTCAGTAATAAAGGCTGTCTTATTTTCGTCGGATGGGTGCATTTGGATCTGGTTATAACCAGAGTAGGCATCCATGAAGCTGAGTTTTTCAAAACCTGAAGCATTGTCAACTAAACAATCAATAGAGGGTAAAGGGTAAGAATCTTTGGGCATGCTTTGTTAAGATCGGTGAAATCAACACACATGCGCCATTTACCGTTATGTTTTTTAACCATGACGACGTTCACCAGCCATGTTGTGAATCTGATTTCTCGGATGAAGCCCGCGTTGATGAGCTTCTTGGTTTCTTCTAGGGAAGCTTGCTTTCGGTCCTGCCCGAGATTTCTCTTTTTCTGTGCTACAGGTCAGATAGATTGATCGGGGTAAAACTTGTCTCTCAACAAATTCCCATTCGGCAAGTGTACCGAATTTGTCGTCAAGTAAAAACTCACAATAGAGTGAGGTCGAATCCCACAGGGATTGATTGATCAAGCAACTTTAATTAGAGGAATGATCTAGTTGAGCGAATCCATGAATAGAATTGATAATTGCAGAAATTAAAATGGCGAGAAAGTAAATGACTGAAAGTAAATAGCAGAATTGTAAATGGGAATGGGGGAATTGCTCATAAAAGTAAATTGCAGAAAATAAAGAGAATGGGTAAGATCAGAAATGGGGAGTTCATTGGGCTTAGGAGATGTTGCATTCTCCGGATCAATTTCATTTTCATCTCTTCCTCAATCAATGCACTCATTGATCTCCTTGGCAATCTTAAGTGATTGAATCACAATTTCTTGCAATTCAATCTCTCAAATCTTGATCAATAGCCAATTCCTTGGTCAATTGCTCATGAGAAGAGATGAAGTGTGGTCACTGATTATACCACATGCACTTCCCAAATCAAATGCTTAGAGGGTTATAGCCACATACCCATCCACACTCAATTTGGTCCAGCATGAGAAAGCATTTCTAGCTAATCTCTTCATTCCTCTTTCAAGGATCCGAAGAGACCCATGTTTGAATAGCTTCTTTTCCAAGATAACTATCCAATTGGATGAAGATCGAAAGCTTTCAAGTAAAATCAAAAGGAAAGATAGAAGAAGAATAAGAAAATTAGTATTGATCCATCAAATTACAACAGAGCTCCCTAACCCAATGAAAGGGTTTTAGTTGTTCATAGCTCTAGAAATCAAAATCAAAGATGGAGAATACATGATAAAGCTAGAAGTACAAAGAAAGTAAATACAAAGAGTAGTTCTCTGTCCTAGCTCCTTCCCCAAAAAGCTCCTCTCTCTTTCAAAACTACTCCTATATATACTACTCTTCTCAGCTTCTAGTTAGCTCTTCAAGTCTTGGGCCTCTGGATCTTTGAGCTTGAAGCAGTCCTTTCTTCAATTGGGCTTGGCTTACTTGCAGAGAGAAAATGTGAAGTGGGCATAGACTTTAGCTCAAGACGTTAGGGGTATTTAACATTTAGTGAAAATACCAGTTCAAGAACGTTAGTGACACTTAACATTGTCACTAACGTTGCCATGCACCCCTTTGCCTCACGTTAAAGCCCACGTTAACTGGGTTAACGTGGCTTTTAACGTTGCCTTGTTAGCCTTCGAGAACATTAGTGACACTCAACATTGTCACTAACGTTCAAGTGTGCCCCTACTTGCTTCACGTTAAAGCTCACGTTAACTAGGTTAACGTGGCTTCTAATGTGGCTTTTGCCAACCTTCGAGAATGTTAGTGACACTCAACATTGTCACTAACGTTCAAGTCTGCCCCTAGGTCTCACGTTAGAGTCCACGTTAACTAGGTTAACGTGGCTTCTAACGTGGCCATTCTTAGCCATCCCAACGTTAGTGACAATGTTGAGTGTCACTAATGTTGGCTCATTCTTCATTCCTCATCGTTAGCTTCCACGTTAACCAAGTTAACGTGGAGGTTAACGTGGCTCTTGGGGGTTGTGTGGTTGCTCCAACGTTAGTGACAATGTTGAGTGTCACTAACGTTGTCGACAACTCTCCATCTCTTACGTTAGCTCCCACGTTAACCAAGTTAACGTGGGAGTTAACGTGGCTCTTTGCACCTTAGGCCAACGTTAGTGACAGTGTTGAGTGTCACTAACGTTGGCTTCTCTTCCCCCTTTAACGTTAGAGGCCACGTTAACTAGGTTAACGTGGCTTCTAACGTGGCCATTTGTGAGCAATTGCCAACGTTAGTGACAATGTTAAGTGTCACTAACGTTGGGTCAACTTCTCTTCTCCACGTTAGAGTTCACGTTAACTTAGTTAACGTGACTCTTTAACGTGGGTATTGATGGCTTTTGAGAGTGTTTTTGGCAATCACTTTTCTCCTTAACTTTGCAAGTTACCTCCCATTCCTTGCTTCCTTTGGTCCTGAAATCAAGCAATAGAGTGCATCAAAGTTCTAGTCCAAGTCATGAGTAATGCTATATACAATTTTGTCATTAAAATCATGCAAAATCCTCATGAAACAATGTAAAATGCACAATGTATGCTTGAATCAAGGTCTGAGTGAATATCTGCCCAAAACTAACTTATTTCCTAAGAAAATGCATGAAATTACCTAAAAACAGTAAAGAAAAGGTCAGTGAAACTGGCCAAAATGTCCTGGCATCATAGATGGATCTAATGCTAACTTGTGTGATATGACGGATGGATCGATGCCTGGCATATCAGCTGGGGTCCATGCAAACATGTCGGCATTTTGTTGTAAGAATGCTCGGAATGAGGATTTTTCTTCGGAAGATAATGTTGAGCCGACGTATGTGAAGTTATACGTGTTTTCTGTGAAGTAGATTTTATCTAGGTCTTCTGTTGGAGTCGGCCTTTCCAGTGTTCCTGCTCTAGGATCAAGTTCGGCCAGCATGTGTTGGTTGTTTGTGTTGTCGATATTGTGGACCTGGGCTTTTGTGTGATGGTGAGGTCTTTTGAGACTGATGTTGTAGCATTCCCTGGCCTCTCGGGCATCACCATGAATGGTTGCAATTGTGTTGTCCTGCAAGGGGAACTTAACACAAAGATGAATTGTAGATACTATAGTGCCGAACCTATTTAAGAAAGGTCGGCCAAGTATAATATTATAGGGACTGAAGCAATCAACAACTAAGTATTGAATGTCTGAAGTTTTTGACGAAGGGAACTTACCGAGTGTGGTTTGTAACCACACAGAGCCCATAACCGGGACTCGCTCAACTGAGAATCCTACCAAGTCACCAGTGGAAGGTTGGATGATGTTATCGCTCAGTTTCATTTTCTGGAAAGTCGAGTAAAAGAGAACGTCGGCGCTGCTGCCTAGGTCGAGCAACACCTTTTTAATTAGGAGATCTCCGAGCTGTAGGGAGATTACGACGGGGTCATCCAGATTTGTTACACTGTTGTCATGATCGGTTGTCTGGAATGTTATCTGCGGAGATGTAGGCGGTGACTGTTGGTGATTTTGATCGGCGTTAATGGAAAGGATAGCTCGGTAAGATCTTTTCCTTGCCGAACTTGTGGCTCCTCCACCTGCAAAACCTCCGGAAATGCAGTTAATTATGCGTGATGGTAGTTCAGGATGGTTATTGTTCGGTCGGTCTTTATCTCGGTTATGCTGTGTAACCGAGCTTTGTTCTCCTGAAGGAGATGCTCGCCGCTGCATGTGGCCGCTGATGAATTTGTCCAGATGACCTTGCCGAGCTAATCGCTCCAACAGGTCTTTGGCGATGACGCAGTCGTCGGTATTGTGTCCGTGCTTCTGGTGGAAAGAGCAGTATTTTGATCGGTCAGTGCCCTTTGAATTTGGGTAATTACCAGCTTTCCGTGGTGGCTTGATTAACTTTGAATTCAAGATCTCCTTGATGATGTCATCGCGCTTGGTGTTGAATTTGGTGTAGGTGTCATATCGTGGGATTGGTTTGAAATTCTTCTTGCTGTCCCGTGACTTGTCTTCGTCCTTATAGTGAGGCTTTTCTATTTTCCGAGCTTGTCGGATTTCTTTGATGTCAATCTGTCCTTTAGCTTTTTCACGGAATTCGGCCATAGTTTTTGGTTTGGCCACAGCAATAGTTTCTTGGAACTTTCCTGGTCTTAATCCACTTTTTATGGCGTGTAGTTCTACCTCGGGGTGGAGGTCGGGTATGCTTATGGCTATCTTTGTGAAGCGCATCATGTAGTCCTTGAGGCTTTCATGCTGGCCTTGCTTGACTGTGTTCAGGTAATCGGAGTCGTGGAGGTAGATGGCAGATCCAGCAAAGTGCTCCTCAAAGGGTTTTGATATGTCTCGGAATCGAGAAATGGAACTTGCAGGCAAAGAACAAAACCAATCAAGTGCAGGACCGTCTAAATAAGATAGAAAACAACGACATAAAACTTTATCAGATGCACCGTTTACTATCATTATGGAGGTGAATTTTTTGATTATTTCTTCGGATCACCTAACCCATCATAGGGAGTTAGGGTGGTCGGCAGAGTAAATCTTCGGGGCAGCACGAAGTTCATCACCTCCGCCGTGAATGGTCCAAGGGAGCTTTCTTGATCGTCGTCTTCGATGTTTTTCTGAGTGTCCTCATTATGTTCGGGCTGCTCCCCTTCCTGTCGAGCAGTGTCTGAGACATGTGTTGGCCCTGACTGTTGCTCGGCTTCTTCTGTCTTTTCTTGTCGGTCATTATTTTCGATTCGAGTGTTATTCAAGTTGGCGATTTGATTTGCCATTCTTTGGTTCTCCTCAGCCACAACTTGTCGCAACTCGGTCACCATCCAGAGCAATTCGGACGGCGAGGGTGGAGGTTGTTCAGCCATGACTTCAAAACGGGAACCTCGAGGCCGATAATATAGAGAGAAAGAGGTTTATATTTTCGGCCCCACGGTGGGTGCCAATTGTTCTTGTATGGATACCTGGAGGGAGAGCTCAGTCTCTGGGAGTCGACACCGAGCTATTGCTTTCGGGGCCGACTTTCAAGCCTTATGATAACCCGAGCTTTACTCCAAGAGGGTGTCCAATTGCGTAGAGCTTTGACCAAGAAACAGGGGGGAGTGTACCTGCAAAGGCACTCCGAAACTTAAGTTAGTATTGAGAATTCAATGTCTTCAGGATAGAAGATCATACCTTTTATAGGTGATAGTGTGTAAATCGGTTATGTTCCTGCTTTATTGCTTGTATTAAAGAGCAATAATAAGGGTTTGTACGTTTCACTCTTGTGAAGCAGTCCGTTAAACTGATTTGTAACGTTAGTTTTTAATAAATGACATTGATTGTTGATTAGTAACTGCAACGCTGATTAATAACGTAAATTGCCGAGTAATGACTAAAATGCCGACTTATAACGCCAAATATCTGGGTAATAGATGTGAATAATGGCGAGTTATGAGTGATAAAGCCGATTTATGACATAGGATTTGTAATGGCCGGACCACAATCTATCATTTAAGGATCAAAAAGAAATATTTTCACACGAAGACAATTATAAAATCTTCATTGTAGTATCTACTAAAAAAAATTTACTATACAAGTGTAACCTACTCAAAAGTATATAACCTATCATACTTGTCACCAGCATATTGGCTGATCAACTTACTTTACAATAAAATAAAAAAGCTTTACTCAATTGAAGAATTCACCTTCACACATACGGCATCAGCAAATTTTTGAATTACATTCCGGGGGAGGAATTCCCCTTTCATGTTTTAACATTTTCCAATCTAAACCCAAAAGATTACAATAAAAGAAATTCCTCTCCCACCCCTTTCCTAACACAAATTCACAATTTGTGAAGGGCATCTCTCTAACCTCCACCCTTAAGCTTGAGGTCTATTGTACCACCATTGTTGCCAAATATATATCTCCACATACTTGAAATCTTTAGTTTTCGAAAGTCAAAACATGTTACACTCCCTAACCACAGGATGATGTATTCTCCGTTTTAGTCGGATTTCTTGTATGATCCTTCCTTCAACTGAATCAATTCACAAAGCAAAAATTAGGTGAAAGGGAAAAAATTGTTATTCTTTGCAGAAGCTACAAGATGCAATTAACTTCTTAAATATCATCAAAGCTTTAAAATTATACCTTCTTCTGCATTTTCTTCTGATAACGATAACCCTGTAGCATAAAGAAAACAAAAATTTTGCAGATCAATTTCACATGTGGAAAAGACAAGCAGATATGTTTGTAGGATAAAATATTTCAAATCATGATATAACCTTGTCAGTTCCATAAATAAAATCACAGTATGTGAAAACTGAAGCGAAATTGCTGTGACTTTGTCCTCCAACATAATGATGGTAATCATGATGATCAGCACCACCATAAAATGGAATGAGTTTTGTGATCGCCCAAGGAAACTCATACCTACAAATAAAGCAATAAGGTTGGTGTATGTCTTAGTGACAACACATTTAGGGCATGAAAGAGGAATTGAAGCGTAAAAAAGCGGGAGGATTGGATTATATTGCCTTTTATCAATAATTTCAAATTATTTTATTTAATTTAATATTTATAATTTCGTATACGTAGTATTATAATTATATATTTATTATATTTAATATTATATATTTATTTTAATAGTGATTAATTTAATATAAATAAAAATAAAAAATAAAAACAAATTATAGCTATCTTTGGTTTTGAAATTTTGATTTCCAAATATTTTCAATTAAGAAAGTATTGGCCAACACTTTTATTAAAATTTGGCCAACACTTAACTAGCAAAAAAAAAGGGAGTGGTCACACACCATTGTATATAATCTCACACTATTAAAAATATTAATAATAATTAATTGATGGCTACAAATTATAAAAATTGCTGATCCTAACACTCCGCTTTTCAATTAATAAATACGTCATCGCATCAAAATTTATAAAATTCATTTTATAGTGAAAAAAGCGGCAACAAAAATTCATCAAAAAATAGAAGTAACAAAGAAAAGCGAATGATAACCAAAAAAAAAAAAAAAAACAAGAGAGCAGGGTTTAAGTTTACCCTTTGTGTGTGTCAATAGCTTCAAGTTGGCGCAATGCTATCCACAACCAGAAGGTGATCAAGTGACAAGGGACAATTGCCGGACCAAGAAATGTCGGAACTCCAAGGAGAAGGATCTCCACCCAATGTGCATACGGTGCAGCGTAGCCGATCGGAGCCTCGTACTCATGGTGCACCCTGTGAATGTTCTCGTAACCCCACCTATTCACGTGTAGGAACCTGTGCAACCAATAGTTCGTGTAGTCCTCTATTAAGAAATACACCACCAATTGCGCCACCACCTCCCACACAGATGGCAATGGCAGCTCCATCCTGATGCCAACAAACTGTATAAAGACCAAAACCACAATGATCAAGGATTACGTAAGCTGTTTAACCCTATACTATATAAATAAGAGCAATTTTACGTGATTAATAAAATTTAATAATTTTTGTTTGTATTTATTCAATACTTTATAGTACTAAATTTTAAATCGTAAATACAAAATCTTAAATTCTAGGCAAATGATTTATTTAAACAAATTGGAGATCAAAATTATACAAATGTAATATTCCTAAACTATTGACATCTCGATCTTAACCCTAATCTATATAAATCTATATAGTCTACAGGATTTTAAAAAATTACATATAAAATCCTATGCCCAGGTGTGAATTATGTGTATTTTTTTTTATTAAAGCTAAAACTACCTTATCCTATCGCGAATTACGTGAAAGCTTTGAAACCATATAAACCATCTTATTCTGTTGCGGATTACAAGGATGAAAAAGTGGGCATCATCCACTGTGAGCCGCCACAATTTTTGAAGGAATCAGTGTGCTAAACCGCCGTGCACAGTCGTAGTTTATGAAGGGGTAAACTTCCAAAGGCTATCGCAGTTTTTGCTTTGTAGCGTTATAAATCCGCGATGACAAGCTATTGATTATTCA
Organism: Arachis stenosperma; assembly: GCF_014773155.1. Classification (NCBI taxonomy): domain Eukaryota; kingdom Viridiplantae; phylum Streptophyta; class Magnoliopsida; order Fabales; family Fabaceae; genus Arachis; species Arachis stenosperma. Next base: position 58,582,892 of record NC_080377.1, on the reverse strand, counting down.
TTTGAGTGATTTAGAAGATTTGTGTTTGAGAAATTTCTATATCAGAATCACGCAAACATCATATTCGAATAGTTCAACAGAAATATAGTTGGAGTTTAGTTGTATTAGGATGGTTGTATAGATGCATGTATCAGACAGCCAACAAAAATATCACCAACCTAGCTGAACCACTTCAGCTATTATATTCTTGGATATTTTAGTAGTTTCCTACACTGAGGTTGCATGAATTCAACATGTTTACTTTTCTATTGGCATCTAGGTATCGTTGAGTATTTTTTAAATACAACACAGGCATCTCAATTTTTACTATTCAAATCAACCACAAAAAATAGAATTGCAACTAACACTGTGGCAGGTGCAACCACAAGCATCGAACTCAAAACTTTCCTAAAGAGATTCAGAATTGATATCCTAAAACTGGCAATAACATCCTCCAACTTCGCAGTTAACTCATGTGTTCTCACTTTTAGAAAATTTTTTCGATAACAGAACCAACATATTTTCATCAGATCCTATCACAAATTTATCATATTTCACACCAGTTGACACAACAACAATCAAAATCTTGTAACTTCTTCACCTGCTTAATTCCATACATCCTAAACTTTTGCAATATTCAGGTTTGTACATCTAAAAAACTATTTGATGATTGAATAAAGATACTTAAAAATTCTTTGTCAGTAAATTTGACATCTTTTTTGTTTATTTTTTTTCTGTGTAGTAGTGCAAAAATGCTAAGGAATTCTCTTCGCCAGACATTATATATTTGCGACTCTACTTCACAATCACATTTAATTGGTATTTATAGTAGGAAAATATAGGCCATAAAAAATTATCCTAACGCATCTCTTCGTAACCCACTATAGCTACTCACAGATTTGCTTACCTACTATGTGTATAATCCGTTTTAAGCTAATTCAATCAAAATCCACGACTGGGTATAGGATTTTACAGGAAAATTCTTAAAACCCTATAGCCTATAGCGTTTATATAGATTAAGGGTAGGATCGAATTATAAACAATTTAAGAATATTGTATTTATGTAATTTTGATCTCCAATTGTTTTAAATATGTGCTTTGCCTTTCATTTCTAATAATATAAAAATAAAATATTAGCTAATATTAATAAAAATATTAGTTCCTAATCTTTTTTAGAAATAATATATATCTAAACTATTAGTAGAAAAGTCTCTTGAATGGAACAACAAAATTCAATTAATTGTATTAAAATTATATATATATATATATATATATATATATATATATATATATATATATATATATATATACTGGGCTAAATTTTATACATTGAAATGTGTTTTTTATTGCTTCTTTTGTCTACTGGAAGATAAGAAAAATTGACCCTTGAAGGTGGAATAACATTGCATTTACATTAGTCTCTATTCCAGGTATTACAAACGAACACAAAGCTTCAAGAAGAAGAAAAAATAGGAGAATGAATTAGCATTATATAAAAGAGGAAGTGTTAAACACGCGAAATTCATAAATAATTAATCAATAAATTAATTTTTAATTAAAAAATTAAATTTTATAGTTTAATGAAGTAGAAATAATTAAAATACGAATTTTGATGCTAATTTTAAAGATTTTGACTTAAAATTAGGCCGTCAGGCCAAACGACTGAATTGCATTCAAACCGGGACCAAAGCCCAACATACAAATTAAGCTTTCAGCATCTTTCCCTTTTTCATGAGGGTTTCACGTTCCAGGAAAGGGAGAGAGCGCATGAAACATGAACCCTAACCTCTTCCAAGAATTCAAATTCCCAAAACTTTCAATCCGAAATTCCGATTGACAAGCTATTAGCGACCACGTATTTTTTTCGGAATTCTCTTCAATTCTATCAGAACAAAGTGGTTAGGAATTTACATTTCTCACCCAGTTCCTCCCCTCATCAGTTTTGTGTGTTTTGAGTCTGGGTATTAAGGAATTGAATGATTTTGATTGATTGTGTATATGGTATGTGATGTGTGATTCAATTTTCTAACGGTTTGCTATTGGAGTTGATTGGTTGAACTGGCTATAACTTATGACTTTTAATTGATTATGCTAAAGTTGGATTAAATTGTGATTTACTAGAGTGGTGGTATAAACTTTGGATTTTATTGATTTTTTGTGGGTTGAGTTATTGTGGTTGTAATTTTGAATTGTTGGGAATGATTTTAGATATGAAAAATGAATTGTTTTGATTTTGAAATGGTTAGACATCAAAATGATTTGATAGTTGAAAAATCTAAATTTATGTTTTATTGAGAAATGATTTGGTTTTGAATCCATTGGAAAGGTTGAGAATGGTTAGGTTGGGACCGAAAAGGGTGGCAGAACCCGAGTTTTAGAAGAAATGCTGCCCAATTTTTTATAAAATTGGAGATTTCGTTTGAAGTGCTTCTTAGAACTCTTCTTTTTAAGAATTTTACAATTTGATTTTGAGTTATTCAGAAAAGGATTACGTTTTGAATTTTACTTTATTTAGAAAAGAATGAATTGGGGTTGAAGAAGTGCGAAAGTGATGATTTGTAAATGAATGAGACATGTGACCTTGGGTAAAAGGCAATGGCGTTGTCCACTTGCTCCGGGAAAGAGATTAGGAAGAAAAATAATGAAACTAATTTTGATTATGAAATTGAATGAATATGATGAATGAGACATCGTTGAGGATGATTGATTACAAGTGTGTTTGTATTTTTTTTTTTCTTTGGTTGTAAGTGTGACAGGGCACCTATTCCCTCTAATGGTAATAGGGCACATAATCCCTCTAATGGTGACAGGACACGTATTCCCTCTAATGGTATTAATGTGCAACAGAGAGATAGTATCCGGGTTAGTTACCAAACATGTCGGGTATGGCTATATAACCGACAAATGAGCTTATTACCCGTAAGGCAGGCATACATCATATACATATGTGTATTTTGTTTGATTGTGTATTAATTGGGCTTGCCTATGTAATTATTATGCTTACCTATTATATTGGCTACCTGCTGTATCTGTATCCTACTTATGTTTGCTTTGTTTGTATTGCTTGTTTGTACACCAGTGTTTTTGAGGGTTGGAGGAAGTAGAAAGTGAAGGGTTAAGTTAGAAATTGACTCCGGACTTGAGAACTTTAGACAGTTACCTACTTTCTAGTTTAGTTTATTTTTCTTAAGTTTAATTATGGGTGTCGGAGTACTAGAATTGCTTCTGGCTTTCTCGGGACGTTTTATATTAACTATGTAGGCACCTTTGCCATGCTGACAACCTTCTGTTCTTATTCCGTACATATTGTTGCTTTTCATATGTAGGTTAGGAGGCACCTCACTGAGCATTCTGAAGACTCTGTAGAAGCGAAGAACTCTGGAGAGTTAGGGTTGTATTTTATTTATGTTTATATATATATACACATTCTCCATCTTGTATTTTATGCTTGTTCCTCTTAGAGGTGGATTTGGAGAAACATGATTTATATTTATCTGTTGGTTTATTTTTGGTATATATATATATATATATATATATATATATATATATATTCTAGCCGACCTTTGCTTTGTAGGTCGAGTCGGAGCTTGTTATCTGTATTTTAGAATTTTGATCCATATGTATATGTTTTAAACCTTCCTTTCAAAACTTTCTTATCCATGTATGTGTAACTTTCGTGAGTGGTGCGTTTTTTGTTTTGTTTTTTATTAACTTCTCTTTCAAGACTCCTAGTTACAACTTCCTTTAATTATATTACATTACTATTTTTATTTTTAGAGGTTATAACGCCTCGCCACCTCTGGTTTATAGGAAGGATCAAATTGGGTCAAAATTCTAATATGGTCACATCAGTTAGTCATTACAGCATCCAGCATGGTAACGGAGTGCTACATCATCGTTGCGATTACTGACTCATTATCGTAAATGGATCAATGACCACAATGGTCTCCAGATTTCGATCTATAGACTACTATAATGAAATTGGAATATGAAGGACCAAATTAGGTAATGATGTGAATTTCAGGACCAATATAAAATTTTACTTAAAGTTTAATGGAGAATAATATCTGCAAGGACTAGATTGGGAGCACAATTCTTCCTAGACATGTTGGGAATTTGAATGAAAATACCTACCCAATCTTCCAAAATTTTCAAAATATATAAAATGTCTAAATTATCTTTAGAATATAGTTTTTAATTTAGGTTATTATTATTATTATTATTATTATTATTATTATTATTATTATTATTATTATTATAATAGTAACTATGTAAGTATTGTTAAAATTAATGTCATATTTTTACATTTTAAAAACACTTTTTTTACCAACATCTTTTAAAAAACTTTCTTAAATAATAAAAAAAATATTATTTTAAATTTAGCAATACTTTTGAAAACACCATAACCACCCCTATATAGACATATATAGTGTCACTTTTTTATTTATTAAATATGCATAAAAATAATAAAATTAGAATCAGTGGAAATAGCAAGTAGCTTATAAGTTAAATAAGAAATCTTACATTCAAAACTTGAAACTAGTAAAAAAAAATTTTTATGGATTACACATAATAAATGGTATTTTCACCGCAATAAATCTACTCAAAGTCATCGGATTTATCATTGTATTATTTCCCTTGCAATTATTGTTGGAATTTTTATAGGAATTTTTAACGGTAACACAAAAAATGAACAATCTGCAATATTTAGCGTCGGATAATAAAATCTTATGGTAAATTTGATGGTATATTTGGCGCAAAATATGTTTAAAAATGGTGTCAATGTTTTAGTTAGATATTCTGACGGGACTGTCATACTAAAAAAATTCTTTTAGTAAAACTAATATCATGAGATTAGATCTGACGCAAATCTAAATACAATCTTTTAGTTATTTTTTGAAAATTTACTTACATCATTTTTCAACGAAAAAACTGACGGTAAACTTATCCTAAATTTACAGTCACGATCCCCTCTCCTTCATTTCAGTTTGTCATCCTCTTTCCTCAAATACCTTAACCACATCTCTCTCTCTCTCTCTCTCTCTAGCACTGCTGCAGTCTACTCCTCTACATGTTGTCTCCGCCATTGCATGTCTTTCCTTTGACTCCCCCTCCTCATCTCTGCCAGTGCATTCCTATCCCTTTTTCTCTCTCTAAAATTTGTCTCTCTCTACCTCCGTGAAACCTATATAGATGAATCTTCTCTTCTTCTCCATCTTTTGATTATATGCATTCTTAATTATTTTAGGTTAATTTTAATTTACTTTCTAAAATTTAGGTTTCAATTAGGTTAATTTAGGGTAAAATTGTATGAATTTAGTTTTTAATTTAGGTTTATTTAGGTTCATTAGGATAATTTTTAATTTTGATATTAGGTTAATTAAAGTTAATAAGGTTAACTAAATTAACTTAGTTTTGAAATTAGATTAATTTAGGTCAATAAAATTCATTAGGTTATTTAGGTTCATTTAATCTTAAAATTAGGTTCATATGGTTAATTAGGTTAATTTAGGTCAAGAAGCTTAATTAAGCTATTTTGGTTAATTTAGGTTTGAAATTAAGTTAATTTAAGTTAATTAAGTTCTAATAACTTGGGGCAATTATAACATGTAGTATAACCCAATATTTGATCATCAGAATTAAATGCCTTATCCTTAAAGCACTTTTTACTTAACAAATTGGAGATAAATTATTATATGTATATCATAATATTTTAATTTTTTATTATTTATTTATATTTTAGATTAAGCATTGTGGTTACATTGCTAAATAATAAATTGTTGTTGCTTAATTGAATAGGTATTATAATTGTGATGTTTTCTTTAACTTCGAATGGAATTAAGTTCTTGGTTTGATAAAGTATGCAGCTACTTATTTGTTGCTCGAAGTTGAGATTAGGTTTTCTATAATCATATATAAGTGTTGTACTTTATGTTAGATTTAATTTTTTAGGATATATTTGTGGAATAGAAGTGAGAGAAGGATGTTTAATGGCTCTTTATCGACCCTTTGTTTGTTTAATTGGCATCTAAAAGATATTGATTTTGATAAAATGATACTTAAAAGATGATAATGATAAAAATAATTCCAAAAAATAAAGTAATTATTTAAATCAGTTTTTAAAATCGGTCACTTTATCCCCCAAGAATTTAAATACACAAAATAGTTCTCAATATTTATTTTTGTTGGACAATACAGTCCTCTTCTGTTAATCATTGACAATAACTGCTAACGTGGAACGTTAATTCGCACACATAAACGTTAAGTATGTAAATTAGACAAATCAATACCTAAGGTGAAGTATAACACAGACCTCGAATAATTTAAATAAGACCTCAAAATAGTTTCTAAAAAATTTTTAAAATTCCAAAGTAATCTCTTTGAATTATTTATATATAATTATTTCTAAATTAATAAATTTTAATTTCTAAAATTTTTTATCTAAATATCTCAAATTTGATCATTTATAATACAAATTTGTTTATGTATTTTTTAAATAAATTATAAATTAATTTTAAAAGATACTATTTTTCAAAACAAATTAAATAATTTAAAATAAATGAATACATATTCATTTTTGATCATACATGATATTGATTTAATTTAATTTGTAGGTATCATATTCTACGATCATTTTTTAATGAAGAAGAGAATGAAATATTTTTGTTTGAAGAGATGAGATAAGTCCAATTTAACATAAAGTTTTTCACATAAACAATTAAAAATATTTATGCAAATACTTATAAATACAACACTTTGAAACTTACATGCAATGCGAACCAAGTAACCTCTGAAGTCTAATTTTCTAGTTTTGGTCAACCATAAGGTTAACGTGGATCATTTACAAAATCTAAATGTAAAGCTCCTAATACTTTGCAATACTTGAAGAAGGAATGTCTTGACAAATTCAAGTGTTCTGTTCAGGTTTCTTAGAAAGTTTTGGAATTCACAGGTGGTAATGTTATATAAAACAGGCTTGTAGTTGAAGCTATTTGTGCTACCATAGTTAGCAATTATGCCAATTTTTTTAACTTAGGAATTTTTTTTAAGTTTATTTTGAAAAAAATAAACATATTTGAAATGACTATTTTTGAATTTTAAAATTTTTCCAAGAATTATTTTAGAGTGTTTTAAACTCTTCGAAGACTGTTTTATACTTCATCCTGGGATGGATTTATCCGGTTTAAACATGTGGACGCTTAACAACCACATGTGTGAGTTAACGTTCCATGTCAGGTATCACCGATAGTGACTAATGGAGAAGAATTATATTCTCTAATGGAAAGTCAACATTAAGGAGTGTTTTGTGTATTTTAATTTGAAACCTAGGGACTAAAATATCAAATTTTAAAAATCTCATGGACTGATTTAGATAATTACTCCAAAAAAAATATATTTTGTTTAATAAAATGATCCAAAGGTTTTGTCAATAGTTAATTTATCTGGTGAACAGTTAAATTTTAATGAAGTTACTAATATACCCTCTAGCATCATCATCATCGTTACTACCATGATGTCCCCATCCTATTCCATTTTTTTACCCCATCCCATTCTTTCGTCGTTATCCTAATCTGCCACTCTGCCTTAGCCACTACCATCACCACCCCTACCCTTACTAGAATCATCAACATCATCATCACCACCATCACAGCTACCCTTACTAGAATCATCAACATCATCATCACCACTATCACTCCTAACTTAATCATTTCATCATTCCTTTGTCCCATCCCATTCTTCTTCCACCACCTCATCCCATCACCCTTACCCACTAGCATCTCACCAATAACTCCACCCTACCTCATTCCTTTAACCCATCCAATCCCTTTGCTCCTACCCTATCCTGTTATCACTCATTCACTCACTCACTGGTATCATCATCATTGCTCCTTACTTGTTGTCATTACCCTTCACCCGTTACCACCACCCAAATTTTTACTGCGAAATGTTCAATCCTAACTCCTTTATCATCGCCATACACTTAAAATTATTATTAACAACAATGATAGATCAAAAAATATAAACGATAAATAAGAAATAAATTGAAAGTTTGAGAGAGAAAGAATGATGAAGGTGGTATGGATAGATAAATGTCATGAAAGAGCTAGAGAAAGGAAGAGAAGGAAGATGATGATAATAATTACAATAAGGTTGAGACAATGGAGATTAAGGTTGTGGTGATAGTAGAAGTAGAGATGGAAGTGATGATAAGGTTGAGTTATTGGGGATAAGGTATGGTGATAGGGACTTGGGATAGGGCTAAGGTGATGAAAGGTAACGGGAATAATGGTAAATAATGGTGGAGAGAGAGAGAGAGAGAGAAAAAGATTAAATTAGTAATTTTATAAGGGAAAAGAAGGATAAATTAGTACTGGGTCATTTTGTCATTACTATATTTTGGGTATAATTATGTCAAAATCGAAATTTTTGGGGTGGCAAAATGCTATATACGCGTTACAATATTTTATAATGTACCAAGAATTAACACTTTTGATCGTTATTTAGTTTTCTATCCCTATAGCAGCAACTCTGGCAGGGACGATGCTAACGACTATATGGATCCATAGGACCTTTTTGTTTTATTGTTTAGTGCATCTTTTGTTCCAGTTGACATTTTTTCATTTTGTACGCTTTATTTTAAATTATTGAAACTTTTATTTGTATTATTGATATTATAATTTATTAATTTAACAAAAAATACTATTGAGCTTTTGTTTTATTTAATTGTTATTTAGAAATATATTCTCGTTATAGGATTATGAATTTATATTATATTTTTAAATTTTTAAAAATTTTAAAAAATAATTTTATATTACCGTCAAATTTACTATTCAACTAATTCAATGGTAACAATTTTTATTTATTTTAAATAATAATTGTCATCCATGAATTGTTGTTGAATTTATAGCAGAAAAAATCCGACGATTGTGATAACATAAATTCATAAAAAATTCATCAATTTTGCATTGGAGTTATCCAACGGTAATTTAACAGTGTTATTGTTAGAATTGAAAAATATGATGATAATATGTTTCCATCTAAATTTTCTTTGGAAATAGATAAAATCTAACGGTAAATTTAACAGAATATTATTTTTTATCATATTAGTATGTAAAATCAATCTGACAACAATGGACAATTTTCTTGTAGTGTTTAAAAAAGAAAGTTATGTGTCTACTCTTTCTATATCTTTGTTACATATACTATTATATCCTATGATTCACTCTTTTACATATGAAATGTGTGTAAAAATAAGAAAAGTAAACTTAGTTAAAATAGTAAATGATTTATAACTTAGTTAGAAGGTCTTAGGTAAATATCTTGAAAATAATATAAAAAATTTTAATTAAAGATTATATATAATGAATGATATTTTAAGAAAAAAAAAGTTATGTAATAACCTTTCTCTGTGTGTGTTAAGACTTAAATTATCAAAAATAATATTAAACTTTAATTAATTTGTTGCATTTGGACAAGATATATTTATATATCATATTAATGAATTGTACTGTTTTAGAATTTTTAAAAAATCATCTTTGTTAAAAATATCTGTGCAAATACAGAAACTAAAAATTTCCATAGAAATTTATGGAGATGCGAGAAATTGAGATGGAATATAATATTCTCCTATAAAATGGAAATTGAAGTGAAGGCGAAAAAATTGAGGTTTAAGAAAGCATAAGTGTTTCGAGAATCGAATTCAACTAGCTGATTTCGATTGAGTTAACCGAGAATTAGCCACCAAAGCGATCCAGTTCAAAGTGAAAAAGGTCAGCAATGAACTGGTCTGAAAAGGAGAAATTCGTTAAACAATCGGTTAACAAGTAAAATCGGTCTGATTTTTAACAGTTAACTGGTTTAAAATAATAAAATACACACAAAAAATTTTTTTTAAAGGAATTATATATTTTACACATAAATTTATTATTTTATTATATGTAGTTTAATCCTACTTGAACTTCAGTTGAACGAACCTTTGAACCTCTATCTCTATTGGTTTGATCATCGATTCGATTTTGAAAACCTTGGAAAGGAGGCATCTCCCACCAAGATTCTGAAAATCAGTTTGAATCGGTTGGTTGAACCCGTCAAATAGGGAACCCATGGACTGTCTATCTCAGTTAGCTAGAAGAACCGCTGGAATTGAATACCGTCTCATAACAGAAAAATCAGCCAAAAATCAATCAGTCGAACATAACCGGGACCTTTTGTGTTTTATTAAATCTCCAAAAATGTGTTGGAAAGTGAAAAGAAAAATAAAAAATAAAGAGAAAATTGAATCTAAATATCTCAACACAGTAAGGGGTAGAACGAGAGGTCAGGTCAAGAATCCTAGAGTTTGGAATCGAAAAGAGCATGGACGATTAGAGAACGAGTCCTTCACAATTTTTGTGAATAATCTCACAGAAGATATATCAAAAAGAGAATTATTTCAGTTGTTTAGTTGGACTGGACGTATAAATGATATATACTTATTAAGAAAACAAAAATGGTAGTATATACATTTTTACGTCCATACGGTACACTACGAAAGGAGGGGCCTTGAAGGCTATAACAGAGATGAATCGTATGAGACTGAGAGGTAAGGTTGTCTTCATGGGGGAAGCTAAATACAAGAGAATATCCAATGTGAAGGACAAGAACAAGATATAGTCGCGAGGTGACAATTGAACGGCTATGGCTAGTCAGCTGTCACAGAAAAGAGAAGAGACCCAGAAAATCTCAGCTATCTGCACTAAAGATTTGATGAAGGAGAAAATGGTCCAAGATTCAGATAGGAATGGATGGACGAAGAAGGTAAAAGTGGTTGTGGTGAAAGAAAACTTGGACTGGTTGTAGAAAAGCCTAGTAGGTGGAACGACGACGGCTATTTACTTTAGGTCATTGAAGGAATTGGTTGGGAAGAAATTTTCTCAAGTTATTCAGGTTCAGTTGCGTAAAATGGGAGCATATAAAGCTTTGTTGACCTTTGACAGTCTGTAGAATGCTGAAGAGACTTACACGTTCAAAATGAATAGCTTACTACAGTTGTTTCATAGTGTATGGAGGTAGGACGAGTCGGAGAGAAGTGAAACTCGAAGAGTGTGGTTAGAATGATTTAGGGTTCCGTTACATGCATGATTTGTGGTTACTTTCAGGATAATAGGAAGCCAATGGAATGAGATGGTTGGGTGTGATAAAGTGACGGGATCGTACATCTCCTTTAGTGCTAGCCATGAGCAAATTGATACCTGTGTGATGGATGGATGTGATCAATGAATGGGTCCATACCAAAATAGACACAAGTGGCTTCGACATTTTAATAAAAGAGGTGGAAGTGAAACATATGGAGTGAATTGTAATTTGAAAAATGTGGGGGATGATACTATAATATGTGAACACCATAAGAACATATCTACAAGGGGTTGTGATGATGTAGCTCTATGGTCAAAAAGGCCAACACATTCGACAGACTATAAAGACCAGGAATCGGAAGTGGTAATGGAGGTGTTGCGGGAGGAGGTTGAATAAGAGGCTAGATTGGTAAATTCAGAAATAATTTTGAATGAGTGGATTTATGAATATTTAAGTTTCAATCAAAAGAAATTGGTAACGTATCAATCAAATTATGGTGATATTGAAGGCATGGCAGATTTTGTGGGATATGAAGTGAGTAATAAAGTGGATTTTGAGCTTACTATTCTCTAGGATTATTATTGTAAATCTAATGGGCTGGATAGGGAGGATATAAGGAATAAAATGTATGAACTTAATGTAAAGCCCACCAATGGAATTAGATGCTGTAAGAATGTTTTGAGCCATGAGGGCCCAAGCTCCATAGCCACTAAGCAGGTTGGCGTTGCGGATGCTTGTCCTAGACCGGGTTTGAAGCGAGTGGGTTGGGCTTGTAAGGTCCAGCTGAGAAGAAGTAGGACTGCCTCTGATACCACAACGCCTAAGGACTCTTATGACTTGGGGGCACTGGCTCAACTTTGGGAGAAGCAAAAACACGACCTGGAGAAGAATGTATAACGGTCGATGGTAAAGAACCTTCGCAGCGGCTATTTGACAAGTTGGGGGTGGTGGTTCGGCAAAGGGTGTAGGAGCAAATCGGAGTGGATGAGGCAGAATTGACCACGGTGGTGAGGGAATGTTGACACGGCAATTGCTCCAGCTAGAAGCAGGTCCACATTCCTTTGTTGGTGTGTTAGAGTAGGTCGATGATGGCGGGGATAAGGAGGTTGGAAGCTGGAGACGTGCGCTGGAGGCCGAGGGTTGCAGAATAGTAAAACATGATGGAAGGGCTCATTGGCTACAAGGGGATGAGGGTGGGGAAGATGAGGCTAACGACGGACACGGTAATGGTGATGATTCTAAACACAGTAGCAGAGTTAATCAAGAAATTATTTATACAGGCCTGGGAATTAAAGCAATTAGGGATAGAAATTTACTGATGCTTAATGATTGAGATGGCTACGGTGATGACGAGGACATTTTAGGGGAAACAACACATGCATACGATGATGAGGCTAGTGACAATGAGTGTTCAAGGTTGGATGAGCAACCGATAGAAAATAAAAGGACCTGGGATTTAGCAAGAGAGTTAGGAGCAGTGCTATATAATGAAGAAGATGGCATTATAGCTATTCTCCAACAACAAAATGAAGAAATTGTTCAGAACGGAAGATTGACAAAACAGAAGGCAAAAGTTAGACGGAGTAGGCCCAAAACTCATAAAAAGGTCTACAATAATTTTTAAAATGATTTTTAGTTCTTGAAATGTTAGGGGGTTGATGGGTGACAGAAAGCTGAGGATGGTAAAAGACCTGAAGAGGAAATATAGATTGAACATGTTAGGTTTGGTGGAGACTAAAAAGCAGATAGTGACTAAGTTTGATGTTTTAAAAATTTGGGAGAATGGCTGTGCAGGGTGGGACTATGTTATGTCTGATGGTGCATCTAGTGGGTTGTTGTTAATATGGGATGATGAGTCTTTTAAAATGCAAAATTGTTATAAAGGTGAGTGATGGTTGTGTGTTGAAGGGGTATTGTTAAAGAATAACTTTAATTGTGCTTTTATTTTGGTTTATGGTACACATGTTAGAGATGAGAAGCTTGTTGTGTGGGAGGAGTTGAGTTATATAGCTGGTTTATGTCATGCTCCCTATTGTTTCATGGGAGACTTTAATGAGATTGTATAGGTGGAAGAAAGACAAGGCACTGATAGCTTATCCTTGTCGGTGGAAGATTTCAAGAATTGGATACACGACATGGGTTTGGTGGACGTGCCAATTATTGACTGCAAATTTACATGGTTCAGAGGTCGATCTTGTAGTCCTATTGATAGGGCTCCGGTTAGCTTGGAATGGCTCGAAGAGTTTCCAAGGATTTACTTATAAGTTGGTCCAAGGGGTTTGTCAGATTAGTGTCCTGTTATAGTGGAAGATAAGAGGCCTAGAGACGAACCAAGGCCGTTCTGAAGTCTTGACTCGTAGTTTACACATGAAGGTTTCTTGAGGATGGTCAAGGAGGAATGGAGAGGACTAAAAGAGGTGCAATTCACAGATAAATTGAAGGCTTTGATAGTTTCTCTGGAAAAATGGCATAAAGACAACTTTGGTGGCATGGACAAGAAAATTATGAAGTTTGAGAAAGAGATTAAGAAGATTGATGACATGGTGGGTGATGAGATTTATTATGGAACGGTGGAGGTAAGAAGGAGGACGCTTGTTGTTTGCTATGAGAAATTGTATGTGAGGAAAGAACTACATTGGAAGTAGATGTCGCGCTCCAGACATGAGAGCGACATAGATAAAAACACGAGGTGCTTCCACAACTTAGCTTCTGCGAGAAGGAGAAACAATAGGATTGATGCGCTGGTTATTAATGGAAGGTTGATAAGGAATCAAGCTAGGATTAAGATTGCGATTAGGGACCTTTATAAGGACTTATATCGTTAGGAGGAGTCTCCTTTGGTGGGGTTCAAAGACGATCTGGTGGAAATGATCGGTGAAGAGGATGCTTTGGCTTTGGAGTTGCAACTGACTCCTAAAGAGGTTAGAGAGGTAGTGTGGGATTGTTAATCATCTAAGGCTCCAGTATTGGGCTTTTTCATGCCTTCTAGGCTACTAGCGGATGCTAATGTCACTTGGGTGGCGTTGGCACCAAAGTTTACAGGTGCAAAGGAAATCAAAGACCTTAGACCGATTAGCATGGTGGGGTGTGTGTATAAAGTCATTTCGAAGACGCTGGTTAGAAGAATGCGAGCAGTAATGCCAGGGCTAGTAAGTGAGACACATAGTGCTTTTGTTTCAGGGAAGAAGATTCATGATATGGGTCTTATTACGTACGAAACTATTTAGTGGATTAAATTGAGAAAGAAGGAAGCAGTGATCATAAAGTTAGACTTCTAGGAAGCATATGATAGAGTCAAGTGGAGATTTGTGGATCTTGTGTTACAAAAGATGAGTTTTAGACGAAGATAGAGGGGGTGGGTTATGGAGTGTGTCAGTATGTGTTCTATGTCAGTATTGATAAACAGTTTGCCATCTAAGCTGTTTAAGATGGAAAGGGGCCTGCGACAAGGTGATCCACTTTCTCCATTTTTGTTTGTACTTGTCGTCGATGTTCTACATAGGATGTTTGGGGAGGTGGTTAGAAACGGTTGCATATCTCCGCTACTGGTTGGTAGAGATCATACTGAGTTGTCGCATCTTCAGTTTGAGGATGATACTATTTTGTTCTGCCCTCCAGAGGAAGAGACCATTAAGAATTACAGAAGGATTGTTCATTGTTTTGAATTGATGTCGGAGTTAAGTATTAATTTTGATAAATAAGCTTGATTCCAATTAATTGTGACAAGCAGTGGGTACTACGTATGTGTAGCATGCTGGGCTATAAGGAAGCCTCTCTTCCAGTTAAATACCTGGGAATCTTGTTAGGAACTAACCCGAGATTAGTTAAGACTTGGGAGCCAATTATAGACAAAGTGGAGGGAAAGCTTAGCATCTGGAATGCCATGGTTCTCAATAAAGCCGAAAGTTGGTGCTCATCAAATCTATTTGAATAGTCTCCCTGTATATTATTTGAGTTTATATAAGATGGCAAAGGCTATTGTAGAGAAACTGATTTTCTTGCAGAGAAGATTTTTATGCAGTAAAGAGGATGGAAGGAAATGTATGGCCTTGGTTAGATGGAAGGTGGTGCAAGCTCCCGAAAAGTTTGGTGGTTGGGTGTTGGGGATGTCATGGTACGTAACATAGCTCTTCTATTTAAGTGGTGGTGGCATTTTTCAAAGGAGGAGTGTCCATTGTAGAAGAAGGTGATTTGCTCTTGTAATAACCTGAACGCAAATGTGTTACTGTCCTCCCAGGTATTACCTGTCCGGGAGGCTCATAGAAGGATATTTGTCAGATACAATTCAAGGATCAACAAGTAAGACAGAAGATAATTACTGGGTTGTCTATAGAGGTGGGTAATGGAAGAGGGACTTGATTTTGGGTGGATGTCTGGCTACGTGGTGGTTCTCTGAAAGATTAGTTTTCGAGGCTTTTCTCAGTTTCAAACCAAAGAAGATCCGTTATAGGGGATTGCGGGTTTTGGGATGGGTTAGAGTATATATGATATTTCTAATGGAGGTGAGAGCTATTCCAATGGGAGTTGGATATAGTGAACCAGTTGATGAAACATTAAGGCTGCTCAAACTTGCATATGATAGAGAGGATAGCGTTGTGTGAAAATTTGATAAACAAGGTGTATTTTCTACTAACTCTTTTGTGCAATTGTTGTAGGCAAAAATAATTCTAGAGGATATAACAAGTTACAGCTTTACTAGGACAATTTGAAAAGGTCTAGTTCCACCAAAAGTTGAGCTATTTGTCTGGTTCGCTTAACTGGCAGGGTCAATACGAAAGAGAGACTGAGTCGGTTTGGGGTTGTTAACCAGGAAGATGTTGTATGCATGTTATGTAACAAAGGTGTTGAATATGGTCCCTACTTGTTTCTTAGTTGTGATTTTTCTTGGCAGGTTCGGTGTGCATGGATATCATTTATTGGAAGGTAATGGTCGTGCCCAGGGACATTAAAAGAACATTTTCAAAGTTAGACTGAGATATCAATTAACAAGGAGGAGCGCAAGAGATGGATAGTGTATTTTTGTGCGATTATCTAAAACATTTGGTTGGAAAGGAATAGAAGGATTTTTTAGAATAAAGAAAAAGGGGTTGATGAGATTATCAACCTATCTTTTCTGAACTATAAGGAGTGGCTAGATGTAAATCTTTTAATTGTTGATGACAATACCAAAAATGACAAAGAAATAACTATTAGTATTCTTTGTGTTGGTTATTTTATTTATTTGTTATAGATTGCTTCTATTTATTATCTTCTTATGTTCCATTTTTTTGTGTTGAACTTCTTTTCTTTCAAAAAAAATTTCTCAGCACATTTCATCTTCCTTTTCATTCTTTAACTTCCAAAACTAGAACTCGAGAAACTAGAATATCTAACTTTGGAAGAAAGTGGTTTCACTTATCATCTTTGTTTTCTTATTGATTGGCTTGTACTCGCGTATGTTTTTTGTTTTTTTGTTTTTTTTTTTCCTTCTATCAATCATTTTGTTCACCTTCCATCTTCGTTGCAACTTGCAAAAAATCCTACGAGAAAGGTGGTTATGTGGCACTTGAAGAAAGAGAAGAAGCATGTTATTATTTTAGCATTGGGACAACTTTTTTTTTTTAATTAGAATTCAAAGTTTAAGATTTACATAATTAGAATTCAAAGTTTAAGATTTACAATTTAGTGGTAAATTTATTTTATTAAACATTTTATCACTTTGTTTTTTTAAGACAAAATAAAAAATATTATTTTAAACATCAATATCGAGGAACCAATATATATTCCTTGCCAAAAAAATAACTTTAAAAAATAAAAAATTATTAATTATATAATATTATATTATTAATTGTTATGTATTCTCCAAAAATTATTATTATTATTATTATTATTATTATTATTATTATTATTATTATTATTATTATTATTATTATTTGTAATAATATTTTTTTGACGGAATACTTGTAATGATATTAATATTCATTAAAAAGTATTATTTTTTATTATTATTCTTTGTTTAATTTATTCTATAATTGGAATATAAATATTAAATATATTATTTATTTTAGTATAATTTAGTTAAACTCCAATTAAATAAATTGAATATCTAAATCTCTTAATCGGTTGTTTCAATGGTTTAATATTCAATCTAATTTTCAAAACCTTGTTTACATGGGATTATGAGAGCTTTTTTACTATTTAGTATTGTACTTTTAATTAGTGTATTTTTAAGAGTTATATTAAAATATATTTAATTTTTCATATGTTTATTCATAATTTTCTATATTATTTTATTAAAATGTAATTATTTCGATAATTATGATTACATCAGTTAAATTTCTAAATCAATAAATTAATAATTAAAGCAGTTCAAAAACCTATTCAATTATCTATTTGATTTTCAAAACCTAGTCCTCCCTTTCTTTTCACCCATGGTCCTAAAAATTATATCGGACCAACTGAAAATTGGCTCTCTTTGTAGTTTGGCTCAACATTTAAAACCATCGATTAACTGAGACCAGTTCAATTCTCTTGAAACGGCGCCGTTTTGCGCTTTAAAAAAAAAAAAAAGAAAGCCTTTTTCTTTCCCTCGAGCAGGGTAGTAATGTAGGTTCAACTTCTCCCCCACCGCCGCAAGGCTCTCACTTAGCGCCGCCATCCTTTGCGCTTATACACCACCATGTCTTCATCCGATCGTCCGCGGCTTCGCGCTTTGTCCTCATTCAATAATCGGTGCGTCTTCCTTGAGCTTGTCGTTAGTCACTGGTGTTCATCTGGTCAGCCACTCTTCTGCCGCCATCCGTCGTTCTCAGGCACAACCGTCCTGGTCTGGAAGTCGTGGTCGAAGTCTCCATCCGCTCTCATTCACCAAGCGCAACTTCTTCCTCAAGTTCTTGTCTGCCGTCCGCTCTTCGTTTCCTCAGCCACGCTTCTGTTGTCGCCCGTCGTACTTCTTGTCGCATAGTCTCCGTCTCCGCCGTGATTCTGCTCCTCTGCTCTTGATCACTTGGTTCTTCGTTTTTTTTGTTCAAAAATCACTTTGAATGATTATTGATTAATTCTGCCCATTGTTGTTGTGCTCATTCTTTTCTGCTCACTGCTAGTGCTCGTTCTTCTTTTTTCTTTTCGTTCAGAAACCACTTTAAATGATTATTGATTAGCTTTGTTTACTGCTGCTGTGTTCGTTCTTCTCTGCTCGTTGCTAGTACTCTGTTTTTATTACTGTTGTGCTTTTTTTGTGTGTGCTGTGTTGTGCCTTTTTTTTTTCAAAACCTTGTTAAAATTATGATAGTGTATAACTTAGTTAAAATAGGGTGTTAATCTTTAATGAAAGCGATATGCTGACCATATCATTGGATTTGGGTTTGGGTTTGGGAGATGCAGCAGAGACTTGTTTCCCCATATTTTTGCGAAAGCGACTACTCACATACATCATAGAGATGATAACTTACCACCTTCACGCACTTACGCTCCCAAAATAATGAGAATTTTTTTCCCACAATAGATATTAAAAGTACGATATGAGGTGACTAGAGGAGGGGAAAGAGATATGATGCACTTTGAGCTCAAATGAGACATGTAAAGCACTGACTTGTGAATTTATCCTAATATATAAAAAATGGAATTAAAAATCTAATTTCATTTTAAAATAAAGAATGATTAGTGTGTGCATAGGGAAGTATGTGTATATAAGAAAATCGTGACATTACTATATTTTGTTAAGATATTAAAAAATATAGCATAATTAGTATTTCCTATTTATTAATAAATTTATATAATTATTCTCTATTTTATACTAATATGTCAATAATCTAATAAAATAATCATACTTTTATTTTTTTAAAAAAATATGCAATGCAATATAACTGTAAATTTAGTATTACTATAGTTATAATTTTATTTTAAAAATTACTTGCATATTTATTATATCTAAAGTAGATATACGGAAATATAAATACTTTTTTTGTTAATAATATGTATCTAGAATAGATATATATGGAAATATAAATACAAGTTTTTGATGCTTTTGCTTTAGAATAAGATATGAGTTTATATATAAGTAGAAAGTCTTTATAAGTGATATTTTTCTAACAAATTTTAAGGATATAAATTTTATTTTAATCAACATTCAGTTTATAAAATATACGATGAACAGAGTTAAGAGTGTGAACTATTATTGTAAAGAAAGAAAAAACGAAAAGAAAAACTATTAGGATAATAAGCAATTTGGTACCTTGATGAACAAAGGGTAAGAGATGAATTGGAGAGGACCGACGATGCAAAAGAACAAGAACATGACATCCTTGTAGCACCTGAACATCTCTTTGAAGGACAAGCGAACCTTGGGTTGGATCTTGTGGGAGTCAAAGGGGTTGAGGCGCTTCAGCTCAATGAGCACCACAGGCAGCGGTGAAAGTGAGTACACGCAGAACAGCAGCGCGATGGTGTGGCAATACACCATCAAGTCCGGCATCTTGCCGGTGTAGTTGAACCACAATGTCTCCGCCGCTGTGAGGTTGCGACCTATCGCAACCTCTGCCTCCGAGAGGGTTGCATAGGGCAACATCGTGGCGGTGGAGGCTATCGGAGATCGAGAACGAGGATAAGTGTATAGTGTGTATTGATGTGGAGGAAAGGGTTATCGTACACTTGACACACAGACAGAGAAAATTGATTAATAAATGGATAAATATAGCAAGAGACGTAACAAGAGGAGGAGGGAACGGGAGGAGACTCTCATGAAGGGTTCATTTTTGTGCTGTTCTGGCCAAAAGTAATGGTCTTGGTTGTCTTTGGTTGTTTGGTTCGTGTTTTTTGGTAGGTCAATTTTATCGTACGATATATATTTATTTTCGTACGGTCAATACAGATATGGATTTTATTTGCACTTACATGCGCATGCGTATCGATCCTTCTAGTTCTAGAACGATGGTTTATGGGATTGTTTCGCTTGATTCTCGATAATTTCAACGCGGGTGTCGATTCACATTTAGCTTGTATAAAAAATCTCAATTAGGAAAGCAGATATCATTTTTCTAAAAAAGAAATTTGATCCGGAACTTATTAAGAATCCAAAACTAGCTTTTGCAACTAAACGAAGAAAAGTTACTTGTGAAGGGATTACAGAAATAAATAAACAATTGTGATAAATAATGTTGGTTGTAATGAAACATGTAACTGCAATGTTTATAACAAAAGGACTCTGCTTAAAAATAATTAATAACTATGAACGAGAAGTTAAAATAAATAATAAAAGAAAACTAGAAGAACATAAATGGACTAAAGAAACAAGGAAATAAATGCATTTAAATTTGACTTCAAACACTCACATACACTCTGATCTTTTGGGCATTAGTGTGACTTGGAATTTTTGTTAGTGTTTCAGTATAATTTTGAAGTGCTTCAAATTGAAGTCCCTTAATCCTCTTTGACTTCACTTATTTATAAACAACAATGCTGGGCTACTACTATAAGAAAATCAGCTTTTTGTATGTCATGTTTTTAAAGCGTGCCAAAAAATGCAAAAAAGTGTGTCGATAACTTTTCGTCACGTTTTTTGAGTTATTGGCACACTTTTAAAAAGAGTACATCTGTGAGTGTGATGGTTGTTCTATCAGTACGCTTTTGTCAATATACTAGTACGCGTTCTTTTTTGCCATGCTTTCATCTATTACCACACTTAAAAACGTGGCCGTATGTACTCCTATAGCTATGCTTTAAAATCGTACCAAAAAGTGTACATATAGCCACATTTTTGAAGCTTGCCCAGAAGGTTGGTTTTGGATACACTTCAAAAGCATGCTGATAGAGAAAGATATGATTACGCTTTTTAAGCGTGCCAATAAGATGATATATAGCTACATTTAGTAAGCGTGGCTATTGATGACTACAAGGAGATATGGCTACGCTTATAAAACGTGCCAATAACTACATAAACCCTTCACTAGGCCACACCATACTACTTTCAACATTGTGGAAGCCAGCATAATCAACATTAAATAACTAATCATTATGCAAAAACTAAATCATGTTATTAAAATAAATTTGATATAAAAATACAAACATAAACTAGCATAGGAAAATTAAAAAAATAAAAAGAAAAAGAATAACAAATTCAGTACAAAGTCATCACTTTACAAAGCAAAATTTACAACATCTAAAACACACTATTCACCTGAGCGTATAGCTTCATCTAAGACTTTATGATTCCATATCTAACAGAATATTTGAAGTGGTTATTATATTCACCATCTGTCAATATCACAATCCACAAATGGCTCTCTTCGTTCCCATAAAACTCGGGAAAAAATTCAACTAATCTATATAAAGAAATCCAAAAACAAATAAAGATACATTTTGGAGACTGTTGAGGAGCATCTTTTGTTCTTGTTTTGATCCTGCCACAGCTGCGGTTGCTGCTGCTGTTATTGCAGTTGCTGCTGGTGTCATTGTAGCCGCTGCTACACTCATTTTCACACCATCTGCGGC